>NW_026595405.1:0-10570 GCF_907164565.1 Psammomys obesus | reverse complement strand
TTCTTCTTCTTCTTCTTCTTCTTCTTCTTCTTCTTCTTCTTCTTCTTTTTTCCTGTTCTGGTTGTTAGTTTTTGGTTTTGTTTTTAAATTAAGTGCCTTTTTTTTTTTTAATGAGAAAGAGAGAGTAAAAAAGAAAGAAAGAGAAAGAAGGAATAAAAGGATATGGATTTGGGTGGGTGAGGAAGATCTGGGAGGAGTAGGGGAGGGAAAACCATGATCAGAATATATTGTATAAAAAAAATCTATTTTCAATTTTAAAAAAAGATAAAGAAAGAACCCTCCTCCCATTTGATGGTTGTATAAATTACATGTCATTCAGTGACCTGCAATTTTAGCTAGTGTTTTGAGAGTTGCCCACAGTCTTGTTGTTTCTCTGAACTACTGTGGAGAACGTCTTTACATGACCATGCCACGCCATGTTTTATTTTCCAGTTTTCATGTATTGGACAGCTAGGGGGTTTCCAACTTTTTTTTTTTTTTTATCACACAACTTAAAAAAAAAGTGTCTATCATCCTTATCTACAGAGCAGCACACCCCAGCCCTTCCTGTTCCCATGTGCCTGTGCGCTTGGGAATTGATACCATGGGGTTGGCTGCGGTACCAGCTGCCTCAGGTTTTCCAAGTTCTTGCAATAATTAGGACTGATTTGTATCACTTTGATGTTGATGGGCTTTGTGGTTCTTCTAAAAATTATCCATCCTAACTATGTTTTGTGGGAGGGCTTATGTGCTTGTGTTCATGGAGGTCAGAAGATGGTGTCCAGTCCTCTGGAGCTGGAGTTACAAAGGTGGTTGGGAGTTTTCCAGGTTTGGGCGTTGGGAACCAAACTCCAGTCTTCTGGCAGGGTGGGAAGTGTTTTCACCCCGTGAGCCACCTCTCCTCTTTCATGCTGATTAAGCAGTGTAAACAGTATCCTTTTATTAAGTTTTCCCTTATCTCATTACCAGTGTTTCTTTGCTCTCTGCAGTTCACGAGACTGCCCTTGGTAGCTGTTGGGTGTGTGTTTATCTGTGGCAGGTGTTGATATTCCTGTAGTGACAGTTGTCAGTTGTGTGTGTTCTAAGCATCTTCTCACAGTCCTGGGCTTGCTTTCCAATCCTTCTGAAGAAGTCTTTTCTGAGGTCCAAATCACAGTTTTTCAAATTTCTCAATCTCTTTAAGACTCCCCCCACCTTTTTTATTTTTTAAAGAAAGCTTTCCTTACCTTGACAACATACAAATATCTTTATTTCCTATTAGTTTTTTTTTTTTTTAATTTTGTTCTTATATTTTGTATCCAATGTATAGTCATGACTCAGGTACTATAATTTAAATGTATTTTCTCAAACCTCTATTTTTCCCAACTTGTGAAGATAAAACAGTGTACTCTGGCCATCAGAAACTGCTCCTGTTGTCTTGCCTCGGACCCCACTTGAGTATTTTAGGAATAGTGTTCCTATGTTAGTTTGTATCCTGATTTTACGTCATTGAAGAGTTAAGTAAATCTGTTCTTTTGATTGCTCATTTATCCCTGAGCTCCACTGGCCTTAGCATTCAAGTGTGCTTTTTATGTCTTTATTGAGGAACTTTCTCTCTGCCTACCATAGCTGTGGGGTGGTTTTTAGTTAATTGTTGATAGATGTTGTAACTGTGTAATACAAAGGGGGACTGACTTTGCCACATGGCCTTAGGGCAGGGTTTTCTCCTGGGAGGGCACATTAGAA
Organism: Psammomys obesus; assembly: GCF_907164565.1. Classification (NCBI taxonomy): domain Eukaryota; kingdom Metazoa; phylum Chordata; class Mammalia; order Rodentia; family Muridae; genus Psammomys; species Psammomys obesus. Next base: position 8,866 of record NW_026595405.1, on the reverse strand, counting down.
TTACACAGAAGGTTCTGTAGAGCGCAGGGTCTCTACCTACTCAGAGTTTCCCTTCTGTAGGGTTAAAGAATTTCCTTCTTAAGGTTCCAGACCCCGTTGGTGATACTGCTGACACTTGGGCCACACTTTGAGATCGTGACCTAGAGTTCAGGACCTCACACCCCAGGCTATACAGTAGAACTGCGGGCGGGTGGGGGTGGGGGTGGGGGTGGGGGAGCCTTTATCTGGGCACAGACCGGAAGATTCTGATATCATTTATCTAAACTGTGCCCTGGAATTGCAAAACAAACAAATGAGCAAGTGATTTGGATCGTGCTAGCTCCCTGTCCCTCGATGAAAAGCGACTTGAAGTAATCCATGCTAGATTTTTGTATTCCATGACAAGAAATGACGAGAAGTCCTCTGGACTCATTTGTCCTTTGTTATGACAGCTTTGCTTTCCCAAAACAAGTGTTTTTGTCTGTGCAATACTGAAGCCAATGGGAAATGTTCCATTGGAGTATTGATTACAATAATTTCATCGTCATAATTTGCATATTCAAGGGATTATTGTTGTAGGAAATCTTTGTCCTTGGTTTAGTGACCGTTTTCTTCATTAAGGGTTTATGGATACTAATTAAGCAGCATGAAAGTGTCTGCCTGCCAGGCCCTCATGCTAGCATCCCTCTCCAGCGATCCCATAGCTTCTTGTGAGTTGGCATCTCTGGCCTGGTGCTTGAGAGAGCTCAGCTTGCCTCTCCACTGGGGTCTCAGAGCTGCTGCTCCTTCTTTCTGCCCCCACCCCAGTCTTGTTTTGTTTTAGAAAGCAGGAAAACCTTGCATTGACAGCAGGATTCTCATGGTTCCTAGCTTCAAACTGAGAAGCAATCTCATGTCCAGGGAGCCAGGGCAATTTTGACAGAAAATGTGACTGTGTACAGGTGATATTTCAGAATGGGACAATGAGTATCACCAACACAGTGAGGCTCCTGCAGAGAGGGTCTGGAGTGAACCAAGAGAGACAAGAGAGGAGGGGAAGGAGGGAGAGAGGGAGGGGGTGGGAGAAAGAGAGAGCCATCTGGCCAGGCCATCTCAGTCTGGGACACCTGGGAGTGCCACGCCACCTTCTTCGCTGGGAATGAGGAAGAAGAGCATTATGGGGTGTGAAGCTCAACGGACATTAATTAGATTCCTTCCTTCTTTCTCCTACTTCTTTGATTGAAACAGACTTTATAGTGATCAAGGGGATGAGAAGTGTGTGTCATCCTGAAGCTTCAGACCTAGTTGTGCAGACTCTGAGAACAGAGAGCAGCATTATGTGGTGTCAGCTCCTTAGTATGCAAAATATTTGAATGCAATACCTTTCCGAGGTGTAAGTTGGGTGCAAAACAAAGATGGGTGATATTTAATTTACCTGTAACTGCCAGATGTGATGTGAATTAATATTGGTGTGCTTGATTATGGTAGTTTTTCTGGATTCTTTTCTAGTGTAGCTGTAGGATGACCAGTCCCAGATTTCCATAATGGAGAGTCTGAATTTCAGCAGTATTAGGAATTCACCAGCGGCCACTCACTCTATAGAATCCATCTTAATGTATATTACTTGTATGAAGTGGGTGAGTGGCTATTTCATTGCTCTTAATGTTTATAGCCTCTCCAGAGGGCAAATCCACTCCCAGTTTTGTTGAATCTATGTGATAACCAAGCGAAATAGAAATGTGTCCTAATCCAGAGCATAAACACAAGTGTTTGGCATGGGTGCTTTGAATTTGATATTTCTGGGTGAGGTAGAGAGGAAAATGCCAGTTGTGCACGGTGAGTAAAAATGAAGACAGACTTACGTTCTGCCTGATTGTCATCTTGTCATCCAAATAGAATACACTTGCAGTGACTTTTTTTTTTTATCCTGTCCTTGCCATGATAGTCCCCATAGTTGCAAACCTTATGATGCAGGATTTTTCTTGTTGATGTTTTGTTTTTCTCAAGACAGAATTTCTCTCTGTAGCCTTGGCTGTCCTGGACTTGCTTTTGTAGACCAGGTTGGCCTCCCATTAGTAGACCAGGCTGCTCTCAAATTCAGAGATCTACCTGCCTCTGCCTCTGCTTCCCCAAGTGCTGGGATTACAGGTGTGTGTCCATTGCGCCGGGCTGAATTCAGGAATTTTAAAAGATGAATTTTAATGAGTGAATTGAAATTCAGCAAAGAGGGAAAAGGAAATAAACGTTAGAAGAGCTGGCATGATGCTTAACGCAACAGACTCATGTTTTCTGGGTGTCTGCTGTAAAGACAGGTGGGAGCTCTTCAGAGTGAATGGGAGAAGTTAGCAGCTGGCCTGCAGGCCTGGGTGTACACAGGGGCTCTCAGAGGAGGAGCACAGCTAGTGTGATTCTGCAGAGCTGGCCAGGAGCAGGCGGCACCCCAAGAAATGAAGCCTTCTGCTCTAAAGGTGGGACAGGAGACGGAGGAGAGCACTGGGGGAACTTTGGAGTTGGGTCTTCAGGCAGTCCAGTAGGAGGCTGAATGAGAACCACCGTGGGGCTGAGGGGAAGCTGCCGTGTTCCTGCTGTGGGGAGGGCAGCTCCAGCTACAGGGGCTGTAAGTGGGGCACACTGAAGGGGAGCCTGGAAAAGGGTCTGAGTAGAGGGCTGGAGAATCCTCAGACATTTATGAGACAGCTTTGGAGGGTGCCAGGCCTGGTGCTCACATGCAAAGGGTTGATCATGAGTCTGTGCAGGTTTCTCTCAAGTCAGAACACACATTTTGAAGGGTAATGGAATGGGCCTTGGGGGGAGTTGAGCACTGCTGTCCAGTAATGAGGCCATTGAAGGTGGGCAGATGAATGACGGAGTGTGTGTGTTCTTCACAAAGGTTGTTCAGATGAGAATTTCAGAGAGATTCAGGAGAGGTCAAGTGAGGGTCACTGGTGAGCAGTATAACAGCCTTGGCCAGATGTCACATCTGCCTGAAGGATGTCTGAGTTGGTGACCCTTTACTGCAGTAAACAACCCAAATAGACGTCATAGGTGGAGAATGGGGAAATTTATGAGTTTAGTTGGGCATATTTTATTGGGCGTTCAGGAGACTTAACTTGGGGTCTGAATTTTGTGAGAGGAACAGGAGTTAGAAAGAAGGCTTAGGATGGGGCTCGAGGGCCCCTGCAGTTAGGGGGTAAGAGCTGACTAATGGAAGAGGAAATTGGAAAGGACACAGCACAGAAGTCAGAAGAGCGTCCCAGGGATCGACTGTCCCCGACTGAGGGAGCAGGTGGAATGAGGAACTGTGGAAAGGCCGCTGAGGACAAGTGGAAGGTCCGTGCCAGCGTCCAGAAGAGAGAGTCACATCTGGGAAGTGAGTCAGGTTTATAAACCTGGGTGATTTAAAAGATACAGCTAGTGGGGTTGAGCAGGGGAGCAAGAGTGGAGAATTTTACAGAGGGGCTCAGAGAAAGACCATGAGGAGAGAACCACCAGAGCACCAGAGCATTCCCAAAGGAAAAGAGAGAAGAGGGCTGGGAGATGTTGGAAAGAGCAGCATACAGAGAAAGGAAAGGGAAACAGGTAGATGAGCTAGCTGTGGGGAGCCGGAAGGCTGGTCCCCCGGGCTACATGGAGGACTGTCCCTATGGATATGAGTCCGGAAAGTTAAGGCCTTGCCTTCCTGGTTTGTTGCAATTAAGAGGCCTGTACTAGTGAGACAAGAAGAGGAGGGGGTGGTAAGAAGAGGCAAGCAGAGGAGGATGGAGAGAAGGAGAGGGAGGGAAGGAAGGAGGGACAAAGGAAGAGAGAAGGTAGGGTAGGCCAGGGGAGTATAAGAGAACAGAGAGAAAACAAGCAAAGAAGGACCAAGTGCCTTGAAAGGGAGGAACAGAATGGAAAGTAGAGCCAGCTAATCACTAATTGAAGAGTGACTCACCAGATAACCAAGAAAGCCTGCCAGTGCACTCACAGCGCGGCCCTTGTGTGTGTCCAAAGCTGGATATGTTGGGGGCAGTGGGTGAGGTGTCGCCTCACGGTAGGATGACTCCGTGGTTTTCTTCTGTGCTTTGTGTTAGGTGACGAATTCAGGCACACATGGTCACTGCCTCAAGGTCAGATTTGAGTCCGGATTGGCAGGTCCAGAACGGGAGGAGAAACAGGTGTTGGTGAGGCTGTGGGTGCTGTGACAGGACGCAGGCCGTCCTATGTTTTCGTGAATGTGGCTCAGGGATGACAGCGACCAGGACCAGCTGGAGGGTCTGTTCAAACACGCACCTCCAACAGCCCAAACAACTCGGACCTCTAAGCAAAGGTCTGGGCTCTTTGTTACAAACCACATGCATGTGGTTTAAGATGACAGAGTCTATGGAAAAACACTAGGGAGACTCTGGGAAACCTGGTGGACAGTTAGGTGGAGAGATGGAGTAGCACGAACAAGGCCCGGCCTGTGCTGCTGAAGTACCTCTTGGTGCCCCTTGGCAGGGTTCGCAATTCCCTTCAGTCGCACTCGGGTCTGGAGACAGAATTGCCATTGCTTGGTGTCCCCAAACCACCACGTTTACAGCAAGGCATTTTGCAGAGTGCCCTGTCTTTATACTGTTTATTATCTTTCCGTCTTTTGTGTCATGTGACTGTCCTTTCCTACTTGAGATGCTGAGGGTTGAATTCTATCTAAATCCTCCCATTGGGAGGTTGGACTCAGAAGCTGAAAATGTGCACAGGGGAGCTGATCGTCACACACAAGACCCGTGGGCATCTCTTGACACAGAGGTGTTGACAGCTGGAGCCCCAAGCATGCATGTTAAAACAAGGGCAGCCCCAAGGCTGGCAAAACTTTTCATGAGGCTGGATACAGAGGTGATGTTGAAATGGAACAAAGACACTACCACCAAGAGGCTGTGCATGGAGCTTCCAGGAAGGGAAAGAGCCAGGTGAGAAGAAGGAAGGAGGGTGCATGCATGTCCACACCAAGAGGACTATTCCCCAGCGTGTGCAGGGCAGGGGCCACCTGACAGGGAATGGAGCTGTGATCGAGAAGGTGACGTGGCTGCTGACATAAACTGTAAGGTGTTGGCAAGTTGCAGGGCTTCTGTGAGATGAGGAGCTTCTAGTGCTGATAATTTATAGGAATCATTGAGACACCAGGCATGGGGATTTCTTGGCAGGAGAGCATCTCCGGGAAGCACATTTGAAAGGCAGAAGCAGATAATGAGTTGTGCTTTCTTGATGTCGTTTGTGTAGTGGCTTTTGGGGACAAGACAAAGGTATTGTATGTAGTGTATATAACACACCCTATGGCCAGAGCAGAGAGACACGACTGAGCGTGTGTGTCAGAAGCAAGGGGAGAGGGACGCAGTGGAGGCCGCTTATGCCTTCTGAAGAGATTGTCAGATTTATTTTATTTTATTTTATTGCTGGAGAAGGAGAATCGGCAATTTGACAGCATCTGATGAAAGATGTGAGTCCCACTAGGAATCCCTAGAGCTCCCAGGGTAGATTATGTGACAGAATTGGGAACAGAAGCAATAAAGGTTGACTAGAGGCTCGGTTAGTTGCTTTTTGTTAGTTGTTCAGAACAAACCAAGGAAAACCACACACGGGGGTGGGTGTGGGGGGTGAGTCCTTTGAACTGTGTGCACTGTTTAAATTAAGAGACAAGGGCCTGGAAATTTGTGAGATCTGTTATTCTGGGCCATTTTACACACTGAATATCTTTGGTACAGTGTTTTTATAGATGTGTTGTGGGCAGTGGTGGTTCATGCCTTTAATCCAAGCACTCAGGAGACAGAGGCCAGCCTGGTCTATAGAGTGAATTCTAGGGCAGCCAGGGTTACCCTGTCTCAAACAAAAGAAAACAGAAAAGAAAAGAAAAAAGCAGATGTATTGTAGTACATTGTAGAGCAGAGAATACAAAAGTAGGTAAGAAAGGAGATGGGATGCAGCAGCTTTCTTGCTGACATCTATTATGTATCCATCTATCCATCTACCCCCCCCATCTACCCATCCACCCACCCATCCACCTACCCAGCACCCATTTATCCATGCCAAAGGCACTACACTTAGCATTGGGATTTATAACTGAAAACCACTGTTTTTATGCCCAGAAAGCTTTGGTTTGGTCATTTCAAGAACAGCTAAGAAAACACTCGTTCAAACAGAAGTTATGGAAATTTTAGAAGTCAGAAAGTCTGTCAGGCATTTGAAGAAGTGCTGCTTTAGGCTTCAATGAGGACAGTAGGTGAACCATGGCAGGGTGAGTCATATTCAGCAGCAGAGCTGACTGGAGTGGGGGAGCAGGAGGGTGGGGGAGGGAGAGAAATCCTTCTCATCAGAGAGGAACATTCCTGGGAGCCTCTCACACTGTTGCTAGAGCTCTGGACAGTGTATATTTAAAACCCTGGGGGCAAGCAGTCACAGAGGTAAAGCATCAGGAATTAGGCTTTTCATACCACAAGCTGATAGAGAGCTCTGTGTGAGTGATGAGATCATTCCAAACTGTTGATTTAGAGGGAAAGAACCTACTGCCTACAGATTGGAAGTCTTCTATTTCACTTGAGTTGTAAACTTGAGTAATTCACAAGGATTGAAAGCTTGTGATTCATTATATTTAATAGAAAGAGATTGGAGAGAGAGAGAGAGAGAGAGAGAGAGAGAGAGAAAAGCCTCGAGTCAAGTCCAGGGATAATCTGCCCTACCATAGTCTTTCTTTTTGGTCCTTGAGAACCTAACAGACCCCAGGCCCATTAGGTCCAGTTTCAAGGCAGAAGCATTGTTTTCTGTACACGTGCTCACGAGGCTGGAGTCTTGTGTCAACAGGGGTGCAGACACATTATTTTCATTCATGACCATTGTCCTTGGGATTGTGGGCATGGCTGCAAGACTGACAGGCAGGGCTTGCCTTGGCTAGGATTCCATCCTTCCCGTTTGCCCTCTAGTACCGGCAGAGTCTCCTGATGAGGGTGTGCTATACTTTCTGACACTAGCCTTGCCTCCCGAAGAGTGAAATCCGTTGTGACAAATTATATTATTTGTATGTGTTTGCTGGTTGATTCCACACCTATGCAAGGGCAAGTGGATTTTAGTGAAAAAAAAAAATGTGTGTGTATATATATATATATATATATATATATATATATATATATATATATACATTTAAATCTTTATCAGGAGGCAGAATGTACTTATTGTCAGTAGAAGATAAAGGTTTTTAGCCCCAATAGGTGAAGATACTAATCTGTGGGGAGATTTGCTCACCTTCTGCTAATAAATAAGCTCATGGGCGGGCTGGTTGGCTTGACCAGTGGCTTACTGTATAAGTACTAAAGATGTGCATCTTTGCCTGCTTCCTTTACAGCAGGTGGCTTTCACGTGCTTTTGTAAGGCACCGAGACTCTTGTAGGGGCCAGCTGGTGCATAGGAAGTGGAAGTGGCCTTTTTTTAGGGACTGGAGGACCCACACCCCGGGATGGTGGTGCTGCTGTTGCTGGCAGGATGGCTTCGTGTAACTGGGTCATCGCTGCCCTTCAGAACAAAGTGTTAGGATTGCAGAGCAGAGAGCAGTGGGTACACAGGGAAGCTGCTAACAGACAAGGTGGGTTGCCAATGAAGAAAGCAATCAGAAGAAGGGTGCCTGGGGTATCAGGCATCTTCCAGCCAGTCATCAGGAGCCCATCAGGCCTGACTCCTGCTTTAATGGAGATAGAGATTAAACTGCAAAGGATGCTGGGTAAAACGGATGGTGATAATTACAGCTGCTTGGCTAAGAAAGCTGGAGAAAGGACAAAATGTTGTTTAACAGTGCAAGAACACAAACTTCTATTACTTAGCAAGCTACTTAGAATTTATCCTGATCACTAACTATCATTTAATTAAGGTGCTTCTTTAAAATGCACCCAATTTATATGTATGATTTTTTTTTTATTTGATGAGTGATAGATTCTGTTTTTTGGTTCCAACTCTTAGTATTTTATGCCTGATGTCAACCGTTGCTCTTACGTTTGACTTGCCTTTCCTAAGTTCATAGCCCTCATTCTGTTTTACGTACAGAAATTTGATCTTTCTAAGGTCAGCTACTTTGCATATTCTGCCTCACCAAAGGGTGGGCATTAGTTTATAAACTCGTCAGTAGAACAGGCCGGCAGTAGAAGGTGGATTTTCCTCCCTAGTATTTGTAGGCGCCTACTCTACAAATGTGTACAAAGTGTGCACACGTGCTGAGTAGTGAGTGTCACTTCCAGCCACGGCGGGCATGCTTCCTCACGGGAGGTGGATGGTGGGTGGATGGTGGGGGAGACCGAGTGTAGACCCGAGCATGCGGAGGAGGAAAGGAAGAGGATGTCTGGAGAAGAACCAAGTGTTTCCTGTGTGCAGTTGTGGCTTTCAGAAACTCTAAAGACTCAGAAACATCCACGTCTGGTGGTTTATCCTTTATGAGATGAGGAAGCTAGAAAAAAGAATGGACTGGAGGGCATTCTAGACCGATTTGTAACTGTTTTGGACGTTAGCAGGCATCAGGCTAGTTAATTGCTAAAAGATGACCTGTGATTCCGTCTTTCGGGCTTTCACTGGAGACGCTGAGGGACGGACATTAGTGAGTGGCCGCTTTACAGTTCTGGTGAGAACTTCGAAGCTTCTTGCTCTTAGTTCAGGATTCAACAAGGTTAAGAACGACTCATTCTCATTTCAGAGGTAGAGCTGGGAGTGTTATGTGGGAGAGTCAGTGCTTGTTAGACCAGGAACATCTTAAAAATCCCTGGCTTTTCAGCTTTGTATAATCAGAGGCCTGGTGGAGAAACTCAGAATAAATATGTTGGCTTATGCATACAAATTCCCTTTCTTTCTTTCTTTATTGTTTTTAAACATCTATTTATTTATTTATTTATTTATTTATTTATTTATTTATTTATTTATT
>NW_026595404.1:0-7056 GCF_907164565.1 Psammomys obesus | reverse complement strand
ATTTATTTATTTATTTATTTATTTATTTATTTATTTATTTATTTATTACAATTTACTCACTTTTTATCCCAGTTGTAGCCCCCTTCCTTGTCCCCTCTCAATCCCACCTTGTCCCCTCCCTCGACTCCTCCCTCTCTTCTCTCCTCCCATACCTCTCCTCCAAGTCCACTGATAGAGGAGGTCCTCCTCCCCTTCCATCTGACCCTAGCCTATCAGGTCTCATCAGGACTGGCTGCATTGTCTTCCTCTGTGGCCTGGTAAGGCTTCCCCACCCCCTCAAGGAGAGGTGATCAAAGAGCCAGCCACTGAGTTCATGTCAGAGGCAGCCCCTGTTCCCCTTACTAGGGTATCCACTTGGAAACTGAGCTGCCATGGGCTACATCTGTGCAGGATTTCTAGGTTATTTCCATTCATTTTCCTTGTTTGGAGTATCAGTCTCAGAAAAGACGCCTGTGCCCCGATTTCTTGGTTCTGTTGTTCTTCTTGTGGAGCATCTGTCCCCTCCATATCTTTTATCTCCCCCTTCATTCATAAGATTCCCTGCACTCTGCCCAAAGTTTGCCTAAGCCTCAGCATCTGCTTTGATACCCTCAGAGGCCCTCTGGGGTTGGCTCCTCTCCTGTTCTTCGTTTTTTTCCCTCTTCTGATGTCCATCCCGTTTGCCTTTCAGAATGAGGATTGATCATCTTACCCAGAGTCCTCCTTCTTGCTTAGCTTCTTTAGGTGTGCAGATATTAGTGTGTTTATCTATATTGCATGTCTAATATCCACTTATAAGTGAGCAAATTCCCTTTCTTAAGGACTGCTGGGGTGGAGGACAAGAAAGGTAGCTTTGCAGTCATATTATTGCTCTTCCTGTGAACCCAAGTTTGTTTCCCTGGCACCCACTTACCATAGCTCACAACAGGGGGATCTACAAGACACGAACACATGTGCAAGCATGCACACAATTTAAAAAAAGGAAGACGTGTTAGTTACCAGAGTGCATGCCTGTAAGCCTAGCTAGGAAGCTCAAACGGGAGAGCTGAGAGTTCAAGGTCAGACCTGCACCTGTTGGTGTGACTCTGTAACCCCAGCTCCTTGGGAGACCAAGACAGAAAGATTGCAACTAAAAGCTTAGCTTGATCAACTCGGGAAGACTTTTTTTTTTTTAAAGAAATAAACAAATAGGGTACCACACACAGAGATATACCTCAGTGACAGAACACTTGCCTAACAACTATAATGACCTAGGTTCAACCACCAGTACTGCAAAACCCAACCAGTCAGTTCATGGGAGTTCAATCAAGGCTAGCCTGGGCTACTTCTTAGTAAGATTCCATCTCTATCTTCAATAGCAGAGAAGTCGGTAGCTAGAGATTTAGCTCAGTAGTAGTATTGACGTGAGGAGGGAGGTGCCAAAGAGACATCTCGGGTAAGCCGGAACCTTGACTACACCGCAGACAAGCACTTCAGGACCATCCAGAGTGAAGCAAAGACATTTAGACAGAGGCATCCAGGGAAAGGAGATCACACAGCAAAGGGTGTGGGCAGGAGCCAGTCCCCCATCAGTGTGCTTAGGTGGCTGTGTACATGATACATGGCTGTGAAAGTCATTGTTCAAAGGATGTAACTTACAGTAAGGTTTAAACAGAGTGGAAAAGTTGAATAAAGTTTCAAAATGGATGAGCTGGTTTGTTTCTCTTAAGGAATCTTTTGTGTTTTTTGTTTGCTTGTTTTGATTTTGGTTTTTGAAAAAAATAGTGTAAGGTAGTCTCCTGAAGTGCACTGCTTATTTGGGGAGGGGGGTGTCTAGATGCTCATAGACTCCAGCTCAAACCCAAGTAAGCATCATTTGCTGCACCCTTTGGCAAACCAAGCCCTGCCTTTGTAACAAGTGTGATGTCAGTTGTGTTGCAGATGCTTGATCGTCAGCCAGAAAGAAATGCAAAATAGCTAGGATGAGAGGCTTCTTTTCCTGTCTATGTGTTTTCAATTTTTCTATCTCTCTCTCCTGCCTCAGTACCTTATGTGGGTCCTGTGTTCACTTCCTGGGGGCTGTAGGGTGGGGAGGAAGGTGAGTAAATAATGATGGTAGCAGCCACTATTTCCTGAGTGCATCCAGTGTCGCTCTTGCCGCGCAGGCGACAGTTCTCTCTCAGGGTCTGTGGGGAATTGGTTTCAGGACTCTTTCTGCCCAGAGTGCCCAAGTCCGTGGATGCCTCAGTCCCTTACGTAAAATGTTGTCATGTTTGCATGTAACATGTTCATGGTGTCATCTCAGATTATTTAAAGTATCTAATAAACTAATAATTATAAAAAATAAACCTAATAAAATGTACATAGAGTATCTAATAAAAGTAGTTATCATGTGTGTTGTTTGTTTAAGGAATAATGACAAGGAAAAAAAATGTCTAGACGACGTTTGTTTTTCTGCCAAATGTTTTTGATCTGGGGTTCGTTGCATCTGTGGCTGTGGTGCCTAGGCTGATACTGTGGGCTTTTGAATCAAATGGAATGCAACCACCTTGGGGGGCAGGTGTCAGCATACCTTTCTACAGAAGAGGCAGCCAAGGCAGAGAAAGAACAATGTCCCCAGTGGGTTCTAGGATTTGGGTTCCTACTGGTGACTGATGTAAATCTTCACACTTGTGTCCCATCTGTTCAAACAGTGGCGTTAAAAATAGCTTCAGGGGCTGGGGAGGCAGAGGCTCTGGAGAGTTTATGCCTCCCGGAGTTCAAGTCACCAGAGCTCACATAAAAAGCCAGATGTGTTGGTACTTGCATGTAGTCCCTGTGATGGAGAGATGGATTCCTGTAAGCTCGTTGGTCATCTAGCCTATTTGGCAATGTTCTAGGCCAATGAAAGACCCTGACTAACAAAAGGTGAAAGATATCTGGGGACCGAGACCAGAGGAGACTATCCTCTGACTTCTACATTCATGTACACACACATGCATGAAACATACACACACTTTCAAATACTTGATTAGTTGTTAAATTGTAAAAGTGTGCTATGTTAGAGTGGGGTTCAATGTTTTCCAAATATATATATTGGAACACGCCTTGTGTGTTCTTGATACTGCAAGTTTGAGAGGAAGGTTCTTCACACTGCATGAGGCAGAAAAATAAATAAGTAAAAAAGAAAAATAAATAAAACACTTCTTTGTGTGTTTTGACTTGCAGGGGGGTTCCTCAGTGTCAACGTGAGTGAAATCAGTTTTGATGAAGTTCTTCAGCTTTTCTCCAAGGACTCAGAGATTGGGCCAGGAGGCCACTGGAGGCCCAAGGATTGTAAGCCCAGATGGAAGGTGAGGCAGTTTTCCTTTTCAGCTGTGTGGCAGTGACTAAGCATTGGGGGGCAAGAATGTGCTTGGTTCAGAGTGAAAGCATCCAAATGTATGCATTTGACACAGAGACATTTATCGCACTGTTATTTTGAAGGCTGTAATGCACTTGTGCATTCCCAGAGTGTATGCTCATGTGTTCAGGGCTTCAGTGTTTCTGCTGACGAAGTGAGATGGAGAATGGATTTCTGCCTTGTTCAGAAGAGAGGCTGTGAGCCATCTGTCTCCTGCAGGCATTTCCTACCAGTTTCTGGAACTGAGTACTCACAGGGAGGATGCTGATGTCCTTATTTTCAGTTGGGTTCAGCACTGGGCCTGTTGGACTGTTTCTCTGTCAGTCACCAGAGGCTTCTCGAGGTCCCGATGGAGCTTGAAAGGGAGGCTTTGACCTCTTCCCTTGCCTTCTTTGGAGGGAAGAGCACAGGTGCTTGATGGGTCAGATTTCTATTTAATGTTTTATTTGAAAAACTGTGAGTCGGCCTCTTGTGCATTAAAACAAACAAGCAAGCAAACAAACAAAACAACAAAGAAAACTGGTTGGAAGTTGCTCTCAGTACTCTGAAGCTGATTCTAAATGAACATTTGTGTAATGGGTGCTGTGTTAGATAGAGTCTAGCGTGGCATTATGCACCCGAAATGAAAACCAGGAGTCATTAAATCAGGTGTTATGTCCTCTGGAGTTATGATGCGACTTCAACCTGGAAGTAGTCCTTTTAAAAAATACCAGTGTTCTTCTAATATGTGTTAGTATGTAATGTAGCTATATATGTATGTGTAGATATATACATCCTCAGCAGGGAGGACAATTATACACTATTCAACTTCTGATTTATTAGAATGGCTTATAGGCTGCAGCTCATTAGAGATGGCTCTTCTCACCTCAAAAGATTCAGAGTAAAAGCAGTGTGTTGCCAGTTAAAATGATTTAATTAAGAAAAAAATCCCCAGGTGTACCCAGCCCCTTGGGTTTTAGATAATTCCAGATGTGGTCAAGTTGACAACCAAGAAGAGCCATCACAGTGAAGTATGGTCTTTAGTTTTAAGCTGAACTGAAACTGCTGGGGGAATCTTGAAGTTCCTTCAGAGGTGAGCTATAATTGCCATGTTCAGTTTCTTCTCCTGCCTTTGCCTGTGTGTGTATGTTACTGTAAATATGCCCCATTCTAATGCCATAGGACTCTGAGAGAAGGAAGAAAGCAGTTCCTAGACACATGCTCTTTGAGGCTCCCTCTCTGTATTTATTTATTTTTTTAAGTACCAGGTCAGTGTGTACTGCGGTCTTCCAGTGTCAGAGGTTCCAGAACACCTCATGTGTTCTCAATACTGCAGGCTTGAGAGGAAGGTTCTCCACAGGTCATGCATCCTGTGGAGGCAGGCATGCTAACACAGGGAAATTAGAGAGGGACAGATTAGGGCCTTTCAGACTGTGATCTGTGATGTTGGCTTTCCGTGCAGGGTTCAACAACTGGTCTCAACCTGCAGGCTGAGGCTTGATGATGCTGTCTTAATTAGAGGCTCAAAGTTCCTCATCTCATCCAAGGTCCCTCAGGGATGGGTCTTAGCCACAGGAGATGCTAAGTGACACGTGCCAGTTCTCGAACAAAGTCATCAGACATGACTCTCATTGAGGGTACAGATAAGAACCATCCCTCCCTTCTTTATCAATCTGAAATTTGTTCCTGTAGGCACTAGCAATGAGGAAGAAGAGGAAGAGCGAGCTAAAACACCCCAGGAGAACGAGAGCTCAGTTGCTCACACTTGCCTCCCTCTGCTTCCCCAGCAACAGCTGGCTGGGCTCTAAACCAACCTGGTCTCAAGCTTTGCCGTGCTGGTGTGTGTAGGTGCTGGTGTGATTCAGAGTGTAGAGGGTGGCAGGTACTTACTGGGCAAAGTCGATGTGGCAGGCATTTTCCCGACTGTCTCCTCATAGTGTACCTAAGAGGAAATAAGCAGGGGAAAAAGTGCACAAATAGTTCAGCGAGATTGGTGGTTTTGAAATGGGAAGTAACTGGACGGTGTAATTTTTCCTGGATAAGAGGTGGTGAAGAAGGACTTGGGAAGATAAAGTGTTGTTTCCAAAGGTTGTGGCCAAATGTCCTCCCTCTTTCTTGGTACATCCACAAGAGAGGGGCTCCTGCAAGTCCGCACACGTGGAAGAAATGCTGATGACCCGTGGGGCACTGTGCTCTTTCTCCACAATAAATTAGAAACAATTGAGAATACAGTTCCGCTGATACAAGGGGAATGCTAAGTGAATTTCAGAGATATATCTAGCTTTATTTTAATTAAACACACACACACACACAGAGAGAGAGAGAGAGAGAGAGAGAGAGGGAAAGAACTTTAGGCCTGTCACTTAAAATGTAGTAGCAGCTCACTGTAATTTGGACGTGCATTTGCTAGCCAGGATATTTTCATTCATAACATTCTCAGTTTTTTACTAAGGTATAAAAAAACCAAACAATGGCAACCAAACCCAAACCAGCTCTTGGTATTTTAGAAGCTCCACTGAAGAACTCACTATATTAAGGGTGTAACTTGGTATTTGCCGATCCTTCCATGTTCAGCCCTTCAGCCCAGCTGTGTTTGGTTCAAATGGACCATCTTTAATACAGACTGGCTTCTTTGCTCAAGTATCTATAATTTGATTTTTTGAGGATTTATTTGAGTTTTGTTTGTAGGTATGTATGTGTTTATGTGTCTGTCTCTGTATCTCTCTCTCTCTCTCTGTGTGTGTGTGTGTGTGTGTGTGTGCACATGTCCCCAGAGGCCATAAAAGGAAGCCAGATCCTCTGGAGCTGGAGTTCCAGGTGGCTGTGAGTCACTTGAACTAGGTGTTGGGAATGGAACTCAGGTCCTCTGGAGAAGCAACAAGCATTTTTACCCACGAAGCCATCTCTGCAGCCCCTATAATTTGGTTTTAAGATTTTTGTTTATTTTTGTGTATGGTGAATGTAGCATGTGTACTGTGGCATGTGGGGAGCCGTGAGGACAACTGTCAGGTGCTGGTTTGTCAGGCAATTTTACTGGATGAGTTATGTCCTCTGACCAGTATCTCTAATTTGCCTTAACTGCTTTTGGAGCCCATACGCATTACATCACCGGTTGGCAACTTGTAACCAGAGGCAAAAAAGCACAAGTAGGGCAGGTTTTGCTACAGTTCCACTGGTAGACCTTGGATAAGGACATAACACTCACCTCTAACTCGTCCTCCCCTTTGGCTATACTTAGCCATTCCCTGCATTCACTGTGACCCAGGGTCCTGTGAGCCTGTTGACTGCTTATTGAGTTAAGAACTTCTCCTCCAACCATCAGAAGCCCATGGCAAGTTCCTGCTTAACACCTCCAGTACTCATCAGGTGGGGAATAGGGAGGGAGTCTTGAATGTTGCTGTAGCAACATCCTGCACTAAGAGATGTCTTCTGGGGCAAATCAAATGGGAGTGGGGTCCTCAGGGCATCAGAATCATGGCAATCCCCATGGCTTACCAAATGTAAAATCACCAGTGGCAGCATGGAAATGCCACCCTCTGTTCCAACTGTCACATCAGTAAAGGAGAGAACTGTAGTCATTCTAGTTTAGAAACCTTCAAGCTTACAAAGCTGGATCTCCTCTTTCTAAGCAAACCCTTCATAACTCAATTTTGTCCCATTTGCAATTCTGGCAATATACATGAATAAATGTCTTTCTTTCTTTCTTTCTTTCTTTCTTTCTTTCTTTCTTTCTTTCT
>NW_026595403.1:0-3330 GCF_907164565.1 Psammomys obesus | reverse complement strand
TGTGTGTATGTGTGTGTGTGTGTGTAGGGGGAACATATGTTTTTTTTTAGACATGTGTGTATGTACTTACCTTTGTGTGCACATGTGGAGGCCACTGGTGGACATTGCTTGTCTCTATGATTTTCCATGTTAATTTTTTGAGACAGGCTCTCTCACTGAACCTGGAGCTGGTTATTTCAGCTAGACTGGCTGGTCCTCAAACCCTTGGAATCTGCCTGTTTCCATGTACCTAGCCCAGGGCAGGTTTTGTAGGTGTTTACATGGTTGCTGAGGGTCAGAGCTCAGGTTCTCATGCTTGCACAGCAAGCATGTTATCTGTGGGGCCATCTCTCCAGCCCTCTTAGCTGTTTCATCTCCTTGAAATCTGAAAATGCCAACAGCAGGTAGCACTATGCGAACCTGATTGCTCCACTCTGAAAGCGAGCACACGCTGGAGCAGGATTTGGTGGTGCTTTGGGCCTTTGCTCTCTGTGTGGTGGAACTTGATGACCCTAAAGAAAATGGGCCTAATTTAACAGTTCTGGGATTCCCAGGGGCTGCGGCCCCCAGGTTAAAATGTGACTGACTTAAAGGCCGTGTTCTGGAAGTAAGCTGAATGGGTAAATCTTGGGTTCTCCTGCGTGAGGTGGCAAAGAGTCATCGCTTGTGCTTTGTACTCAAGTAGCAATGCACAGATAGATGGTGTGGCTGTTGGAAGGCGGAAGGACTCCTTGTACCTTTAAGTTGGGTCCAAGCCATGGAGGTGTCTGTTGGCTGCAAAAGGCGCTGTTGTGTTTGTGCGTAACGCTAAGGGCTTGTTACTTTCTACCCCTCTCCGGGGACATCCTGCAGAGAGTGTGGCTCAGCTGTGATGTGCTTTTGCTCTTATTCTTTCCAGGTCGCTGCTTCTAAGGGCCTTTCTGCATTGCACACTGCAGCCTGCTCCCGACTGGTGCCATACTTCATGCTGGAGGCAAAATAAAAAGGCGCTATTGGGTTGTAAATGTCTTCTTCTGTCTCTCTTTTCAAGATTATCCTGAAGGCAATAATTCAAGTGACTACCTTGTGCAAACAACAACGTATCTTCCGCAAAACTTCACGTATTCGCCACACCTCCCCTGTCCAGAGAAGCTGCCCTACATGCGTAAGTGCGAGCTCACTTCTTTGGACCGAAATGTTTACTGTTATTACCAAATATCAAAAACAATATTTGAGCATGTCATCAGATGGGTCATTATTGTGGATGCTAACATTTCTATTATACTGCATGTTTTTTCCATTTTTTTAAATTTTAATTTTTGGAAGAGCAGTGAACACTTTTTGAAGATGGATGATTGAAAAGCGAAAAAAAAATACAAAAGAAAAAAAAGAGATAATAAGAAATACCTGTATTTCTCCCATCCAGATTTGAAAATGAATATTTTGACTTAACCTTTAAATTCTCTTAAAGCAGATTTAAAAATAATAACTAACATGCTTTCTCTCTGGATGTATAGAACCTTATAGATGAAGCTAAAGTCTCTCTTTCTCTCCTCCATGTTAGTTCTCTATCCCTCCTCAGAAGCCATCTGGAATCTGTTTGATGTGTGTATGTAGAAGAAATTTTTTTCTTTTTTAATATTAATTACAGTTTATTCACTTTGTATCCCAGCTGTAGCCTCCTCCCTCATTCCCTCCCAATCACACCATCCCTTCCTCATATCCTCCCATGCCCCTCTCCAAGTTCACTGATAGAGGAGGTCCTCTTCCACTTCCACCTGACCTTAGCCTATCAGTTCTCATCAGGACTGGCTGCATTGTCTTCCTCTGTGGCCTGGTAAGGCTGCTCCCCACTCAGGGGAGGTGATCAAAGAGCCAGCCACTGAGCTCATGTCAGAGACAGTCCCTGTTCCCCTTACTAGGGTACCCACTTGGAGACTGAGGTGCCATGGGCTACATCTGTGCAGGATTTCTAGGTTATCTCCATGCATGGTTCTTGGGTGGAGTATTAGTCTCAGAAAAGACCCCTGGGCCCAGATTTCTTGGTTCTGTTGCTCTCCTGTGGAACTCCTGTGCCTTCCAGGTCTTTCTATCTTGCCCTTCTTTCCTAAGATTCCCTACACTCTGCCCAAAGTTTGGCTATGAACCTCAGCATCTGCTTTGATACCCTGCTGGGTAGAGTCTTTCAGAAACCCTCTGTGGTAGCTCCGGTCCTGTTCCCTGTTTTCTCCCTCTTCCAATGTTTGCCTTTCTGAGTGAGGATCGATCATGTAGAAGAGATTTTTTATAAACTTATTTTTACGTAGATAAGCAGAGAGAGAAAATACATAGTTTCAAAGGCTTTAAGAATTTGCTATCTCCAACTGACAATCACTTACACAGAAAAAAAAATCAATTTTCTCCAATGGAGTTGCTCTGGGTATATAAAACACTCTTTTTTTTTGCATATGGACTTTATTTATTTATAATAAACTACATACAATAAGAACAATTATGAAACAATTAGGAAAGCTATATGTAAGCTACATTAGAAATGCTTAGCTCATTTGGATTTGGCAACCTTGAAGAAAATGCTATATTCTATCTAGATGAGTCTAAAGTTTTGTACCTAAATCATTCGCTATCATATCTTGTATTTTTCAACTTAAAATGTCTTTCTAGATCTTAAAACATGTTTTCAAAAATCCTAAACAACATAAGCCTGACTGTGAAACTATAACTATCTAGTCTTCAACCTCATCAGAGACTTGAGGAAGAATAAAATTATTACTTAAGTAGGAAGTGCAGGCAAGAAGCTTCCCAAACTAAGAGATAACACAGACAGTTTACTGCCTGGTCAGTCACCCATTCTTTATGATGTTGGAGCATCATCTTCAGCCTTCTGGTCTAGAATATCTGGCAGACATGATTGTGAAGCAGGAAATATGAAGGGCTTGCTTACCCTGTCATGGCAGAGCTTGGCAGTCAACTTGGCCTGCGTCCAACTCTTAACCATTTTGGACAGCATAGTACAAGCCACACTCTTAAGGGCAGGCCCGTGTCCAGCAGTAGACAGCCAGCACACAACTGAACCTAATGCTAGTTTTAGAGGTTTTAATCTTTATTTTACAATGATTTGTCTGGAACCTTTTTCTCTTTCTTTAATTCTTTCTTTTCCCTCCCTCCCTCCCTTCTTTCTTTCTTACTTTCTTCTTTCATCTTACAGGGTTTTGTTTTGTTTTCCCTAGTATTAGGTTTCTGATTTTGTGTGTGTGTGTTTTTTAATGGAATTTCTGTATGTGAAAGTGTGTGTGTGTGTGTGTGTTTCTTATGCTTTTCCTTTGACTCTTCTTCTTCTTCTTCTTCTTCTTCTTCTTCTTCTTCTTCTTCTTC
>NW_026595402.1:25497-32115 GCF_907164565.1 Psammomys obesus | reverse complement strand
CTTCTTCTTCTTCTTCTTCTTCTTCTTCTTCTTCTTCTTCTTCTTCTTTGTCTTTTTATTAATTACACTTTATTTACTTTGTATTCCCTCCATAAACCCCTCCCTCCTCCGCTCCCAATTCCACCCCTCCTCCTCCTTCTCCACACATGCCTCTCCCCAAGTCCACAGATAGGGGAGGTCTTCCTCTCATTCTTTCTGACCCTAGTCTATCAGATCTCATCAAGAGTGGCTGCACTGTCTTCCTCTGTGGCCTGGTAACGTTGCTCCCCGCTCAGGGGGAGGTGATCAAAGAGCAAGCCAATCAGTTCATGTCAGAGAAAGTCCCTGTTCCCATTACTATGGAACCCACTTGGACACTGAACTGCCATGGGCTACATCTGTGCAGGGGTTCTAGGTTATCTCCATGCATGGTACTTGTTTGGAGTATGAGTCTCAGATTTTTTGGTTCTGTTGCTCTTCTTGTGGAGCTCCTGTCCTCTCAAGATCTTACTATTTTCTACTTCTTTCATAAGATTCCATGCACTCTGCCCAACAGTTGGCCATAAGTCTCACCATCTGCTTTGATAGTCTGCAGGGCAGAGCCATTCAGAGACCCTCTGTGGCAGGCTCCGAACTTGTTTCCTGTTTTCTTCTTCTTCTGATGTCCATCCTCTTTGACTTTCAGGATGGGGATTGGGCATTTTAGCCAGAGTCCTCCCTCTTGGTTAGTTTCTTTAGGTGTACAGATTTTAGTAGGTTTATTCTATATTATATGTGTATACGAGTGAATATGTACAGTGTGTGTCTTTCTGCTTCTGAGATAGCTCACCCAGGATGATCTTTTCCAGTTCCCACCATTTACCTGCAAATTTCATGATTTCCTTGTTTTTTATTTCTGAGGAATATTCCATTGTCTAGATGTACCACAATTTCTGTATCCATTCTTCAGTTGAGGGGCATCTGGGTTGTTTCCAGCTTCTGGCTATTACAAATAAAGCTGCTACAAACATGGTTGAACAAATGCCCTTTTTGTGTACTTGAGCATCTTTTGGATATATACCTAGGAGTGGTATAGCTGGATCTTGAGGAAGTGCTATTCCTAGCTGTCTGAGAAAGTGCCAGATTGATTTCCAGAGTGGTACACCTGATTTTTGACAAAGATGCCAAAACCATACAATGGAAAAAAGACAGCATCTTCAACAAATGGTGCTGGTCTAACTGGATGTCTACATGTAGAAAAATGCAAATAGATCCATGCACAAAACTAAATATCACCCTGCACAAAACTAAAGTCCAAGTGGATCAAAGACCTCAACATAAAACCAGACACACTAAACCTGTTAGAAGAAAAAGTGGGGAAGAGCCTTGAACTCATTGGTACAGGAGACAACTTCCTGAACAGAACACCAACAGCACAGGCTCTAAAAGCAACAATCAATAAATGGGACCTCATGAAATTGAAAAGCTTCTGTAAAGCAAAGGACACTGTCATCAAAACAAAACGACAGCGTACAGATTGGAAAAGAATCTTCACCAACCCTATATCTGACAGAGAGCTAAATATCAAGTATATATAAAGAACTCAAGAAGTTAAACAGCAACATCTCAAATAATCCAATTAAAAGATGGGGTACAGAGCTAAAAACAGAGAATTCTCGACAGAGGAGTATCGAACGGCCGAAAAACACTTAAAGAAATGCTCAGCATCTTTAGTCATCAGAAAAATGCAAATCAAAACGACCCTGAGATTTCACCTTATACCCATCAGAATGGCTAAGATCAAAAACTCAAGTGACAACACATGCTGGAGAGGTTGTGGAGAAAGGGGAACCCTTCTCCACTGCTGGTGGGAATGTAAACTGGTACAACCACTCTGGAAATCAATTTGGCTCTTTCTCAGACAAATAGGAATAGCTCTTCCTCAAGATCCAGCCATACCACTCCTGGGCATATACCCAAAAGAGGCTCAAGTACACAATAAGGACATTTGCTCGACCATGTTTGTAGCAGCTTTATTTGTAATAGCCAGAAGCTGGAAACAACCCAGATGCCCCTCAACTGAGGAATGGATACAGAAATTGTGGTACATCAACACAATGGAATACTACTCAGCAATGAAAAACAAGGAAATCACGAGTACCAGGTTTTCAATGCCCATAATCCAGTCGCTTAGCCACAGGCTGAGCGTCAGAAGGCCCCGGCCAACCACCACTCCTCTCACCTTCACGGGCTTCTCCATTGCCCTGGGTTGTTAACTTCCTATCAAAACTCTCCAGACCTCTTCCCTCAATAAGACAGACTGCAGGTTTGAATAACCAAAGCGCCCTCCCTTTGGGAATATTGTCAATCTCCTTCTCAAGTCTTTTGCTGTGGATTCTTGGCATCCAGTCTCAGATCCTCATGCTTACGTGGCGAGGACCTCAGCAGCTGGGGTCCGACCCCCAGCCCTGCTCCTTCTTTTTATAGCAATTACACCTGAATTCTTTTGTTGGACTCCCTATGCCCTGGGCAAGTTCCAATGATCTCAGTGGGGCTCTGGCCCCAACGATGTTCTGATCCCCCTCTGTGGAGCTCCCATCTGGTGATGCTTTCCTATTTAGACAGGCTTATGGCAGCAGAAGTCTCTGAAAGCAGAGATTTGTAGATTTTTTTTTCTTTCTTTCTTTCTTTTGTCCTGGCCCTTGGCTAAAGAACATTTTTCTTTCTTTTTTTTTTTTTTTAATTCATTTTACAGTCCCAGTCCCCTCCCTTCATCTTCCCCTTTTCCTTAGAAAAGGGGAGCTCCCTTTCCCATCCACTCCTACTCATCAAGTTGCACCAGGACTGAGCATGTCCTATTCCACTGTGGCCTAGCAAGGCAGTCCCACCAGGGGAAAGTGATGAAAAAGCTGGCAAGGGAGTCCATGTATGATGCAGTCCCAGCTTTCCTTACTAGAGGGTCCACCTGAAGCCTAAGCATCCCATCTGCTACACCTTTGTAGGAGGCCTAGGTCCAGAGAAATAGACAGTTTCCACACATATTTTAAGTTTTTGAAATCAGTCCAAGAACATAGAAGCTGGCCTTGGTTAACTAGAAACAGGTTAACTAGAAGAGGTAGTAAATGTCTCATGTTTCCCTGGTACCAACTTAGAGAGAAAACTCACCTGGTCAGTTACAGGAGGTGGAAGGTTCAGGTTTGCTCACCTGGAACTAATCCTTTCATTTATTCATTTATTGGTTCACCCATTAACGCATTTGACATATTTGGCAGGGCTGCTATTCCATGACCTTCCAACATTTATTAAGCCCTTTGTGGTTAGATGTTGTTATACAGAAGCTGGGAAACCTATCTAGTGTGCTTTCCAAATGCACTTTCCCAAGGATAACCTTGAACAGCGTTGTTCCCTTAGCTCAGCACAAGTTCTCATGCTGACAGCGGTTCCAGCTTCACCTTGGATCATCAGCCTTGGCCTTCTCTCCTGTCATACTTTTTACCTGTGTCTATAACCTCTAGTTTCCTGGGATGAATAAGTGGCAGTAACAGCACGCGAGGGGCTAAGTACACATCTCTAGGGTCTATTTTAGGAAGCCTGTATGCAGCCCATCTCCTTGCACACAGAGGTTCCAAATGGACCTTCAGGATTTACTTGAGTTTTCCAAAGATGAATTACCATCTGCTTTAGCTTTAAATTAACTGGGACAGTTGCAACCCAGAGAGAATAGAGAGCTGGGGAAATGGAATTGATTCTAAGCTTATTTCCATTTGGAAAGGCAGGAAGAAAAACTAATGGAGCTTAGGGAGGCATGTGTTCTATGAACTGTGAAGTAAAGGAAGGACATGCCTGTGAAATGAAGGTTTGGGGAAAAACAATTCTGCCTCTGTCATACACTCTAGATGGATAAAATATAGCTCAAGGCAAAAAAAAATACCATCCATTTCTTTTTTTGACAAGTGCTGTCAAATGTGGCAAGTAGGACTTGAATATTTATGCTCATTCTTTTTAAGAGGTGCCTTCATCACTTGGTTATGTGCGTGCACACACTGTCAACTTTAGAGTTTAAAAAAAACTTGTCTGATTATATTAAACTCAGTGTGGTTAAAATCGAACTTACTCTCTTTGATGACAAATCTGGGTGTTTTGATTTTGTCTATATTACTGTGTTCATTCCCTGGTGTATGTGAGTGTGTGTGTCTGTGTGTGTATGTGTGTCTGTGTGTCTGTGTGTGTATGTATGTATTCACACACACACACACACACACACACACACACAGACACACACACGTCAGTTAATCCTGAATTTGGGTTTTGACTAACTTCTTGTTGTTATAAAGGGTTTCACTATATAGTCCTGATTAACCTGGAACTCACTATGTAGACCAGACTGGACTCAAACTCACAGACATCCTCCTGCCTCTGCCTCTGCCTCATCTTTTGAGAGTTGGGTTGTTTCTTACCTGATTGCCAGGTAGAATTGGTCTAAAATGGATTAGAGGAGCTAAGTTGCAACAGGTTTGTCCCTTAGGAGCTCACTATTCCTTAAAAATGTTTTAGTGTTTAATTTTGTTTTCTCCAGTTTCATACCTGTGTGCAGTATATTCCAATGCTCTCTTCCCTGTCCTTTCTCATCTCCCCTCCCCCATCCAACCCTCCATACATTGCCACCAGACCTTCTCCCAGATTCATGACTTTTGATTTGGTTTTGTGACTGTGTTTATTCACTGTGGCTTGGAAATGACCCTTGGAGCTCAGTGGGGTCAAGGTACAGAACTGAAGACAATGTCTCCTCTTCTCCCTGAATCTATCAGTAGTCAACAGTTGAGCAGCAAGAGCTGAACCACCTTCTCCATCCATGCCTGATGGCTGATAAATAAATTCTTGTGCAGAGGAACTGTGACAGTCCCCAAATTGGTAAAGTGAGTAACAAAAATGCCTGAAGAACCTGTCCTTACAATTCTTTTTATCTATTCCCTAAAGGTATAGAAAAGTAAAACACTTTCTTTTCAGAACATGTTTCTGGCTTGCTTTTCGGGGTTGTGATTAAACCCGGGACTTTGAGCGTGCTTGGGGAAGACACTGCTGTGAGCCTCCACGCAGTCCACAGACCATGCTTATTATCGATTTGCTGCTGTTAAAGCATTGAAAGGTTGGCCGTCTCTGCTTCGTGATCTGTGTGCCTTGAGCAAGTTGCGAGGAACATCCACAAGCTTGCCCAAGATGAACAGAATCCCTTTAAACCATGTGCCCAAAAGATATTTCGTTTCTTAAAAAGTTCAGATCAAAGATCTTCTAGAATTCTTCAGTAAGAATTTGGGTTTTAGTAGCAGAGGAAAAAATGAGGGAATAAAGAAGAAATAGAGTTGGAATGAAATAACAAGTTTAATAAGAATGTTTCATGGCATCTTCCCGAGGTGCTAGCAGTTTACAGAGCAAGAACACTTTCAGTACAAATGGGATACTACTGCCTTGGCAAGAACCTGGTCCTCCTGGGCCAGGATTCTCAGTTCTTGGGGTTGCTGACGACAGCGGTGGTGCTGTAGGAGTACGGGCTGAGCAGGGCTGCGATGGTGTAGTGGCGATGGCCGGAATCGTTGGCTGTGAAGACCACCTAAAAGAAAGGAGAGATAGGTAGTTCAGACAGAGCCGGGGTGAGAGCCATAGTCCAAGCTTTCCCTGGAAGTTCAATGCTAAAGTGATAACCTTCGTGGTTTTGTCTGCTTTCTCTAAGGTGGGGGAGGAACAATTAGAGCAAAACAAAATATGCTGCCTAGATAAGCCCTTTCAGCGGTGTGCGGCTCCTAGAGAACTGCAGGAGGTCTCACTTTGCAAGTTTACAGCGCCGTCTGGGTGGCCTTGCCCCGATCAAGCAGAGTGGTAGAGAGCCTGGAGGCTACTGTTTACTTCCTTGGTTTAGATAGAAATGAGGAGAAGGGAAACACTGGCATCCACAAGCAAGAGACCTGTGGGGAGTGGTGGTGGTCAACCCTTCCACAGACCTCCAGACCTAGAATGTTGGCTGGAACCGTTCTCCATCTGAGGACCACTTGCTGGTGTCTGCCTATGTTTCTACAGTGTCCTACAGTGTTCTACGTGTCCCTGTCCAACACAAGTGGCATGTGGTTGGCTGAAATGTGAATAAAAGCTTTGGAGCTCATGGAAGTTTCTGGACAAAATGTGGATTTTGCAATTAACTAGCAACTTCTCAAATCACTAGATTGTCTGAGACACAGATACAGCAGCAGCTCAGGGGCGGGGGTGAGGAAAATCCGGAAGAGATGTTAAGCATAGAACGTGTATGCAATTATACTCATGGTGGGTACAGGTTTTGAAAACACTTTGAAAAAAATACCTTTTATTTCCAAATTTGGGCAAAGGAAGATTGGATGACAGAGTAAAACAAGCTAACACAAAAATAACATCCAGATACTTGGAAGAGAGAGTCATCTTAGACACTCCATTATATTTATTATTATTATCATTTATAATGATATGGATTAAATCTTGTGACTGGCAGGCAAGCCCTCTGGCACTGAGTCTCAAGCCTGGCCTAGGTTGGCCACTAACTCATGATTAGTCTACTTCAGCCTGCCAGCATTAGATTGCAGGCCTGTGCCTCTCCACCCACCCCTCCAAATTTCTGTTCTCTGTCACATTGTCCTC
>NW_026595402.1:0-25397 GCF_907164565.1 Psammomys obesus | reverse complement strand
GAACTTCCACATGCACACACACAAACACACAGGGCCATACACACACGGGCGTAAAAAAAAAAAAAAAATCCACAAAGCAAGGAGACCTATTAGTGCTAAAGAACATTTCCTAATTTTCCTTGGTCTGTGTGATACATATGATAGGATGGTCTGGAACCCCGCCTGGGAGGAGGTGGCCAGCACTCAGAGGCTGCAGCTACCTAGGAGTGCTTTATCAGAAGAGGAGGCAGAAGGAAGTTAGTGGCAGCAAGCTCCGCCCACCTGCCAGCACGGGAGGAGGAGGGACCCACCCCCCCCCCTTTCCCACAGTCTCCGCTCCAGTGTGCCAAGTGAGTCCTCCCCTTTCTCTTCCAAGGGTATGGGCATGTGCTTTCACTTCTGCATCTCTAGCCTTTAGCAGAGTGCTCAAGGCAGGAGGTCTTTATTTTTAAAAATGCTTGTTGGATGATGGGTTGGGAGTATGGTTCAGTGGGTAGAGTGCTTGCCTGACATCATTAAAACTTTGGGTTTCAGAGCTCCAGCTTGGAGCAAAACAGCTGTGGTGATGTATTCCTTTCATCTCAGCACTTAAGAGGTGGAGACAAAAAGGCTAACAGCTCAAGGTCATCTTCAGATACACAGCTAGTTTTTGGTTAGGCTGGACTACAAGAGATCTTGTCTCAAAAAAAAAAAAAAAACAAGATAAAAATGTTTGTGGATTGCATTCTAAAAAAAGGATCCTACAAGCATTCTAGCAGGAGGAGACTGTTATGGGTGAATCCTCACAGGTACTCCCAGCAGGCTGAGATCGGCAGCAGACAAGGGGATGGGGCCATTTAATCCAGAGGACAGAGCAGGTGTTCTGCGCTGGCGCCCAGCTAACCCCTGCTCATGCCCCATTGCACTAGTGTGTTGTGCCCGGTGAGGACTAGAGTGTCATCTTGTCAGATGGCAGACTCTCGGTAAGTGTGAGCCCCCAGAGTCTAGCAGGCCCCTCTGGTTTGTCTGGTAACACAGTCTGCTGAGAGAACTGCTTCACGTCACCTGAAAGTCTTATCTGTGGCTAAAGCCACGGTCCCCAGTTCCCGTTCGTGCCTCGCTGGTTAGGTTTCGTCAGCTCGACAGAAACTAGAATCCCCTAGGAAGTGGGGCCCTCCACCGGGGAATTGCCTCTGTCAGATTGGCCTGTAGGCAAGTCTGTGGAGCTTTTTTTTTTTTTTTTTTTAATTGATGATTGGTGTAGGAAGGCCAAGCATGCTGTGGACAGTGCTGTCCCCTGGGCACAGAGACCTAGGCTGTACAAGAAATGTAGCTAAGTAAGCCAGTGAGCATCATGCTTCCGATCTCTGCTTCAGTTTCTACTACCGGGTCCCCATCTGGCTTTTCTCCACGAGGAACGGTAAGTTGTAATGTGAAATAAACCCTTCCTTCCCCAAGTTGCTTTTCAGTCATGGTGTTTATCATAGCAACAGACAGCAAACGAGGTCAAGCGTGAAGCTATTTTTGGTGGAAATTGTTATCTCCAGTTCTGACCAACAGGCCTGGCTTCTGTTTCCGTGACAGCCCTCCTGTGTGAAGTGACTGGGGAGCAAAGGCTTCGAGAAGCCTGGGGCTCTGAGCCCAGTGTGAAGCAAAGGCTACCAACATGGCTTTGGTTGACTTAGTGTTTAGATTCAGCTCGATTTCTTACAGAGAAACTGGCTGAGGCAGGGAAGGCTCACCAATCAGCACAGAGTCCACCTCCAGCCTGAGCGCTTCTTCACTGGCTAGCACTTACACTTACACGTGCTAGCCTTGTGGCCTGGATGCGGTACTCAGCGTCCCTCGGCTTCTTCATTGGTAAAATGGGTGCAAAACAAGGCTAGACCTCCAGAGGCTGATCATAAGGATGAAAGAGCTTTGATTCAGAAACCCCCTTCCCATGTGGTATGCACATGGTGATTTAGAAATTAAACTGTTAATGATTTTGAAGGTGTTGTCTAGAATTATATACCCAAACCTCTGGGGGGGGGGCATCAGATGTGATTCGGAATAGAGAAAATGTCAGGATTTAGAGAAATAGCGTAGAGAACCCTCTCTTTGGCCCTGAAATGTCCTTAGTGGGGTCCGGAGGCCGCCTCAAAAGCAAACATTAATATTTCCTTAACAGAGAGATGAATTTTCTCAGGAGCGCAGTTAGCTGACCATAAGTAGTGTGAACAGGCTCAGGCTGTGTTGCCGGATGAGACACCGTCTCCCAGGCACTGTGGAGCCTGGCTGTAGAATGGGAAAGGTTCCCCACTCTCCTCTCACGCCCAAGGTACACCAAGAGCAAAGTGCATTTCCTGAGACTGAAAACAAAAGCCAGACAGCTCCGTGTGTGTGTCCACTCACCTCTGCGTGTTCATGGAACGGAGAAATGCCAACGGACTTCCAGTACGACTTGGTGTCCAGCTCTACTCTGTACACTCCTTCTACGAACTTCTCATGTGTGGTGAGCCCGTGCAGCTCTCCAGACTCAGCTGTGCTCCTGGAGGGCACA
Organism: Psammomys obesus; assembly: GCF_907164565.1. Lineage (NCBI taxonomy): Eukaryota > Metazoa > Chordata > Mammalia > Rodentia > Muridae > Psammomys > Psammomys obesus. The sequence goes on along the minus strand of NW_026595402.1, from coordinate 22,897 downwards.
ACAGTCCAGGTGAACGTAAGCAAAAAGAAAGGATCACTAGCATGGCAAAGAATCCACAAACATGTGAGCATACATGTGTGTGTGTGAGTGTGTGTGTACCCGTATGTATCTGTGAGTTCTTTCAGTCACCTGAATCAAAAGGAAGGAAATTCTTGTGTTTGTGATAAAATGGCAAGAAATTCATACAAACTTTACATACAGCTCTATTGTAGAGTTTTGTCTTATGAGAATAAAGTATAGTAAAATGTTTACCTTAAAGGTGTTAATCTGGGTATGGAGGCCCACCTGTTATTTCAGTGCTCTGCGGTTAGAGGCAGGAGGGTTGCTGGAAGTTTGAGGGCAATTTGGTTTATATAGTGAGCTCTTGATAAGACAGGACTAGGTGTTGAGACCCTGTCTCAAAATTTGTTAATTAAAATTTTCAAGGGAGAGAAAGAATAGCTGTGAGGCCCAGGGGTGTTGTTCAGTGGTAGAATTCTTTCCTATGATTTGTGTACTCCTGGATCCAATCCCCAACAACACACACACACACACACAGAGTATTGCATTCAGAGTTAATGACGTGATGATTCATGACAGTCCCTGAAAATGTCACAACCTACTCTAACTCTAGTCCCCTGTGACAACAGAGTGGTAGTTCAGTGTCCCAAGGCACAAGGGTAACTTCCAGAAGTACTGTCATTTATCATAGCAGAAGGCCTAGTAAACAAACAAACAAAAAACTTGTAACTGACTTTCTCCTTTTATAAATTTAATCCATTTGGTAATTCTTTGCCAACAAGAAATACCAAGTGACTCCCGTTTTCACGCAGGCACCGGTTCAATAATGTTAGAAGCAGTTCAAAAATGTTCGAGACTGCTCCCCATTGAATTACAACCAAGACAGATAAAAGTGGTGGTTGTCTTTGGTGACTCTGAACAGGCCTATCATCATCTCTCCACCTCCTTTTTTTGGTGTGTGTACACGAAAGAAGAGCCACAAGAAAGTCTGAATATTTGGGTGTAGTTCTATTCCAACTTAGAGTCCCCTAACTACTTCGCATGCTGTGCTTGACACTTATATAATCACAAAGAGATTAACAAATAGAAAGTCAGTTAAAACCACACCAAAGAAAATGATCTTCCCAATGACTGGTGAAGAGCACTAGTGGGTCTTAGTATTCAATTAAAGCCTAGTAAAGGCCTCACCCAGGAGGCATAATGCTTAAGCTGTTCTGCTAAGTGCTAAGGTGTCTTTGCTGTTTTTCTGTGTGCTTTGTTTGTTCAGGATAATTAGTGATTTAATTGTTAAAAAAAAAAGAACAAAAAGTAGCAGATCTCCAGTGGTGATGTGTTTCTTATTAAGCATGGCGGCTTGCACAGAGCTACTCTGTAATGGTGTACATTTAAAAAGCCTCTGATTCTGGATAATGCCAGTAAGCTCCAGGAGGGTGCTTTGTCAATTTTTTTTCCTTTCATTAATAAGTTAGCACACATGTACACATACTTCCTAAGAGTCTAAGACTTGGAATCTGAGAACTGAAATTACATGTATATGGTTTTATATGCATTTGCCCATGGACCTCTTTGTAGCCATGGGGTCTATAATTTTTATTTTTTTTTTACCTCTCTTTCTCTCTGTCTCTCTGTATGTGTGTGTTGTATGTATTGTTGGATGTGGTGTGTGTGTGTGCGTGCACATGCACGCATGCGCGCACGTTTGCATGACTTCATCTCAAAGCTGGATGTCTTCAATTATTCTACACCTTGTTTTCCAAGACAAGGTATCTCGCTGAACATGAACCTACCTATTCATCAAATCTGGTAGCCAATGAACTTCAGCTCCTCCCCCCCATTTCTAAGCTCCTAAGTTCCGACTACTGTTGCAAGCATGGACTACCATGCTGGGCTTCTTACACGGAGTCTGGGGCCTTTGCACTTGAGTCCCCAATCTTCTGAGCAGGCACTTCACTGAGAGCTACCTCCCCAGTTCCCAGAGACCATCATTATCATCACCTTCTTCAAGTAGGATGAGATGTAAAGGGCTGCAAACCCCAACGAAGCAGGGAAATCACTGACTCTCCCTTTTCCCTTCAGCCCTAGACTGTGTTCTGCCTCCTAGTCATGCTCAGTTAAGCAAGGCAAGAAGGCAGCTTTCTTCAGCTCACACCTTTAACCTTCTAACAGATTCTTGAGCTACCAGGTTTGTTTGGTGTATATATACATGTATATATGTATACCATATATATTATGCATATGTATGTATAGTTACATGATTTGCCTCCTTTTGTTTTATGTGTACAAATGTTTTGCCTGCATGTGCATCTGTGCATCACACACAGGGTAGACAGAGGAGGATGTTGGAGCCCCAGAAACGGGAGTTTCATGATGGCGAGCTTCCATTTTGGTGCTGGAAGCCAAACCCCCTATCTCCTGCAAGAGCAGTAAGTGCTCTTAACCTCTGAGCCACCTCTCTTAGCCCTATGGCTGGTGATTGCGTGTGCCTGACTCCAGCAAACAGGAGGGTGAAAGGGAAACTGGAACTAAGCCTGTGGTGGGGTGTTCTGCAAGCTTACCCAGAGGCAAAGGACTCCCATTTTCCCTCGCTATTCTTCTTGAACACTTTCACAGCCACATTGACAGCAGGGCTGCCTCGGACAGCATCCAGGACTTTGACCATCAGAGGACAGTTGGATTCTCCAGTGCCCTGAGAGTAGAGAAGACAAGAGAGATGTCGGTGAAATGGATCATGGTAAAAGGGCTTGTTCTTTCCGGTGTTAGAATCTGGAACAAAACCAAAAGTACATGCTGATCCCATCAAGATAACATAAGTGTTGACAATTAATGAGCTTCCTTATTCAGCATAACACAGGCAGCACTGTTTCCAAAGCAAGAACAGTTTCTGCCCCCAGATGCACTGCTGGGCACCAGGGATATATCGAATGAATTTTCAAAGGGAAAACAGGCCCTCTGAGAGCCATTGTTTTGTCCACCTCCCCTTCTGAATGGAGCCACTGAAAGGGGCACAGTGCAAAAAGAAACAATGAGCTTTTTCTTGAGATAGTTTTAATCAGCTGTTGCTATAGTAATTTCCTCTAGTTGTATCATAGCCCCCACCTATTCCCTGACCCATTTCATTGAGCTATTTAACTCTTCTGGAGGACTTCATCAGATACTATGATAGAGCATCGGCCAAAAAAGAAAAAGAAAATCAATAGTACATTTTGATTAGCTGAAGAACTAAAATATAATCTTTCACAACAGATATATTAAATATAAAGTCTACTAGATATATTAAATGTAATTTGTGAGAATTCAATACTAACAGCCCCACTGATCATATCCCTTTTCTTGTACAGCTGGAGATTGAACACAAGACTTTCTACATGCTAGGCATTTGCTGGACCACTAAGCTACACACCCAGCCTTTTTGTACCTTTATTCATGTGTTTATTTCATATGTTTATTGTCTAAGGACATCAGGGTACTGAGTGCCACAGAGTCAATGGGCCAAAGCCACAGGGGGAAGAGCCAAGGGTCCAAGCCCCAGCCCTTCTCTTTGGAGTTTAACGGTAAACATGGACCATGGGTACCCTTGTCCTAATAACACCAGCTAGATCCCAAAGCTGGAAGAAGCCACTTCTCCTTCATCTAAGGTACACCTGCCATTGTCTTGAAAGGCTTGCACAGGATCACTCACCGCAGGGTCAGCCTCAGACAGAAATACCAGTCCAGCGAGGCAAAGGAGGAACAGACGAAGGGAAGCCATCCTGCCCGGAGTCCTGGACCTCTGTGATGGCTGCTCCAGCTGGAGGGGCTTTTATACCCCCTCCTCCCAAGCCAGGCTGCTGATCCCTGCCAATCTGACTCTAAACCTGCTGATTCTGATTATTGACTTAGTCAACAAAAGGAGAATAAGTAACCTACACAAATATGAACCTTGTCTAGTGAGATTAGAGGCTCGGAACACCCATTCTATGAAATATTCTCAACCGGTCATTTGACCAGCCAGATTCCACACAACAAAATAATCTAAACAAAACAAGAGCAGCCTGCCCATGTGGGTTGAATGGAGTAGAATATGGGGGATTTCCCCCTTATCAGTTTCTATGCATCTTTTCCAGTTTTTATATCTTTGTTTTTTATCTTTGATTTTAGATGATAGATATAAATTGTAATGATTTGTTGGATGCTGATTGACATCTGGCTATTGTGTATATTTAAATATAATGCATTTGAAGATACCTCTGCATTAGGTTATGAGCCATCAAGGAAGCTTTAAAAAAAAATCAAACTTTCTTGTAGTCAAACTAAGCCATTTGGAAGCTTTTTTTTGAGTCTGTGTGTATGTGTACCACCATTTCTCCTTTCCTAGATAAGGTTCATCCCAATCTCAGGAATAATGGTGTATTTCAGATTGCTGCTGTGAGAGGGTAATGAGAAATCTTTACTGAGGCTTCTCATCAGGAATGGGGGAACAAAGACACTGGCTAATCTTTATCAAAACTGAAACTTCTGGAAGAAAGGAGGCATGGCTGTGAGAAGAAGATCCTGAGTCTGTGACATCTCTTCATCCTCACTGACCAATACAAGTCCAGAAATGCATGAACTCTTGATGTGTGTGTGTTGTATGCTGTGTGAAGGCAGTTTTTATTCTTACAAGGATGATATGTAAGATATACACAGAAAATGCGTGTTTTGGACATGTGTCAAGGGTGAGGGTACCTTGGCGCACCTAGAGTTGGAGAGGTATTCCAATGGCTGATAGAACCAAATCAGGAGAGGGTCAACAAGAAATCATGAAGAATACCAGCTTCCAGGGAGACATGGATGGGACAGGAGGGAATCCCAGGATATGAAAATGTGCAGATGGCTTTGGAAAAGCGGGCAACTATAGGAAAGCAACACAAGTCAGTACAGCGAGAGCAGGACTGTAAAGTCCCACAGTTTAGAGTCTGACAAGGTTGGAGGATTAGACTCAATGGCCTCCTTGCTTCTAAAAAGGATTTCCCATCTCAGATATCAGCCCACACACTTGTAAATCAGAAACATCCAAATTTCTCTTTGAAGGGGGTTTTATAAGAACTTTAAATATGACATGTTATAAATGCATCTTATAAACTGGAAAGCACAATTGTAGTATGATTCCATTCAATATCTGTGTCTAAGGAGAAGATGCTTTCTCCAGAATCTCTTATGCCTTGTAACACAAGATTAACTTGATGGAAAGCCATTCTCTGTACAGGAATCCTAAACTTTTGAAGGTTCTTTCAATACCCAATGAAACCTCCCACTCGTGTATATGAACCTCACACTCTGTTGAAACAAGAATTGCCTCCCCAGAATCCTGCAAACTAACTGTGCTGAGCTGCCAGTTGCCCACAGGCACCATTGTTTCTCTAGAATTATGAAACATCTGCAGAAATTACAAATTGAACCATGTTTCATTAAAACCTGGACTTTTGGCTCATCTTGAGAAATTGGAAGACGGCAGCAGATGGCTTACATTCTCATGAAAATGCTCTGTGGAGTCCCATGTTAGGATATCTCAGTTTCCCGAGTCCCCTCTAACTCTGAGGCCAGATGACATTGCTACAGCACTCAACTTTTTTGTTTGTCTGTTTTTGTTTTGTTTTTTAAATGCACATCTGTATTCCCGATTCAGAAAAAAGCCCAACCTCTTTATAATTTAGTTGTGATTGCTGGTCTTCTGGCAGCATGTTTTCTTTTGCCAAATAAACACACCAACCTCTTTGAGAGATTCCTCTTTAGACATAGGACCTGGAGTCCTCTCTACCAGGACTTTGTCCTCTGGCGTCCTCCCACTGGTCAAAGTTTCTCTTTAAATGTGGTGCACTGAGCCGGACACACACTCCAGATAACTGAATCAGACACACACTCTAGATAACTGAGCAGGACACACACTCTTGATAAGATCACTCCAACCCTGAGGGCATGGAGATGAGGTTTTAGTCTTCCTTGACAAGCACACTCTGCAGACAGTGTTGTACCCTGAATGCATTCACTGTGGCCCCTCCCCACTCTGTCTGGCACAACTATAAAGCATCCATCATAATGAGCTATGCTCATTTGTCAATTTCTTTCTTTTTCTTTTTTGGCTTGATGTTTAGGGATGGGATCTCACTATGTAACTTTGGCTGACCCGGAGCTTACTACATAGACCAGGCTGGCCATGAACTCACAAAAAGATTCTCCCAACTCTGCCATTTATACATTTTAAGCTAAGTATAGGACCCCGCATTTATCTCTGACCATCGCATACTGGTAGTTCTTGCCCACCAACCCATCCTACTGACATTTGATAATTGACTGTATTAACCAGCGAATTAGAACATCTTCAGATGCTTTGATGTGTTTGATTTTTGGAAGAACATCACCCTAGAAAACAGTTTTTAAAAAAACCCCAATAATTTGAAAGAGACAAGAATGTGAAGGAAAAGTGAGGTGCTTTGAAGCACAGGGAGACATTGAGTATGATGGGAAAACTACTTCCCTGCTGATAGCCCTTACAGACACGGATTTTTAGACCATGTTTGAACAGAGGCTGATGATCAACAGGTAGACTGTCTGGAGCCTGAGTCAAAGGTCAAGAGCATTTTATGTGCTGGAGCTGGACAGAAGGAAAAACCGACAGAGTAAGAATATATGTCCAAGACGAGCTTATGGGACAAAGGACAGCTGCGCCCTGGTAAAGCCAGATGCTTCTTGCCTGACAGTCATTTTGTGAATAGGTCCCATGGATAAACACACTTTTCTAAAGAAAGAAGAGCATGCTTCTTGTTTAATTGAATTTGTAAAAACTTTTGATGGCTACAGGGATCTATCAAGAAGGATGAGTTCATGTCAACATTCCCCATTTTTCTGGAGCCTTTGCTGTAGACGTTGCCTGTTCTGGGGTAATGGCAGCAGTGACTAAGATCTGCAGCTAGACAACACAAGGACCATTCGTGCAGTGTTCAAGGTAGAAGGTGGTGTCTTTTCTTCGCCTTTTGCTGGTTTTCTTCGAATTCTAGCTGTGGTGCTATAGCCTACATGTTTAACTAAGGTGAAAGAGAGACTGATTTAGCGACAATATCTGTTTTTCTGCTACCAAATACATGGTAGTTAATGAACAACCATGGCTGGCTCCTTGTTTGAGATGCTTTTGCCTTCTCCCTTAGGCTGCACAGCTTCATTCAACACATCATTTCATCCCCTAAACAATTTCCTCATTTGTTTTCTGAAGGTCCACAACAGACACCTAGCCAGCTAGCAGTCTGTAGGCCCTGGAATGTTTGCTAATACTATTGCCATAAGCTGATTAGCAAGAAGGGGAGTTGGAGGGCCAAGTGCTCTCGTTGCACCTCATGGTGAGAAAGTTAGGAGAGAAACAAAGGTGTTTGGGACTCTGGATCTTTGCAGGTCAAAGAATTCAATTTTGTTAGCTCTCCTTGAGGGGGATAAGTCCTGGGGGTTTGAGTAATGCTAAGCAAATCATAAAGCCTCCTTTGAAAACCATAATGCTGATTTAATTAACAGTCAGGCAGTCTTCTGATAATCAAGGAACTGGAGCAAGAGGGCTCTGCATGTTTCGTGAGAATGATTTCTAGGTGGGAGAACCTGGCTAAAATTGCTTACTTCATTGTTGAAAATTATTTATTTGCTTTTTTGTAATAGACATGCTTGAACCTGCCTTGTCTAGTGTGTTTTTTTTTCCTCCTGGGAGTTGAATGCATAATGAAAAGGCCTCTTTCTTCTTCTCTTCTTTCTTCTGTCTTCTAAGAATCCAAAGGATGACTGACATTATCCAGGAATAGTCATTACATCACCTTTTAGTTTTTGGTTTGTTGTAGTTTCAGTCTCATGGTTAACTGTAAACTGTAGTGCTCTCCTAGCTCGGAGTGACAGCTGAGAACACCCTTCTGTAAGACTGCCCCCCAACTTGTATCATGCATGCTGCCATACAGTGTGATGGGGGACAAAATCACCAAGAACATTGATCTCAGCTTCCCTGCTGTCTAGAACCTACTCTGTCTCTCTCAGGTGGGTTCTGATTTGTCTACTATCTGCAGTTCAGATGATTGCCAGTTAAGACATCATGCCTTGGTCTAGTCTGGGCTTACTACATTGGTTGCTGTGTTCACACATTATTTTAATTGCTTTATCCATACATAGACATTATATGTGGGGAGAGTTTTGGCTTTTAGAATTTTCCAAAGATTATCCTCCTATTTTATGTGGAGAACGAGAAGGTTCAAGGCCTTTTTGTCAAGTAGAAGGGTTTCTCTTGGTTTCTCTTTGTTGCTCCTTGCCGCTTTCAGGGAGCTAGTGAGGCCCAACAGGCTTGAGGTCACTTGGCACTTTGACGTGTCTGGCTATGATCTGTGAAGGGATAGCAGGAATACGGTGCATCCAGGGACCAGCTATCTTTCCAATCTAAACGTGTCATCGGCTGTTTCATAGCTCAGCTTAGTTTCCAAAAAGACTGCAGTGGGCTTGGGCCAACAGTGCCAGCTGAAATTAAAGATTTGATTGATCTTTCACCTGTACTTTCATTGTCCTTAGAATTAGCTGCACGGCTCTGTGACCACAATCCATCATCAAGGATTCAGGGTTTGGTTTTGACCACTGCTGTTCTCTTGTGATGTGGAGGTCTGACTGATAAAGAGACATTGTAAGCTCAGTTAGTTAAAAAAAATAATACTTCTGGGCATAAGTCAATGTGCAACCTTCAAGTGGCCCATCATTTAACTCTTAGGGAAGACACGTCTTCATTAAACTGGAAGCAATCAGTGAGTGGGCAAAAATTCATGAACAGAAGTGGCTTTGGGTTCATGAAGGGATAGAATTTTGCTTTTAGTATCAAAGATCACAGTATCTAAAGAAAGAAATTGTGCTTTTAATTCTTTTCTTATTCAAGAGGAGACATATACAAGTCTCCAGCTGATGAAGGTGAAGGTGAATGAAGGGATTAATGGCCTAAGTCCTGTAGGACACGGAATAGAGGAAAACTCAAAATCTACACTCAGGAATGGAGCATAGACTGACAAAAACATCAGGGTTTTTTTTTTTTTGTTTGTTTGTTTGTTTGTTTTGTTTTGTTTTTTTTTTTTATTTTCCACCTTTTTTATTTTGTATGTGTGCTTTTGTGTGGAGGTCAGAGGTCAACATCAGGTGTTGTTCCTCAGGCTCCATCCACTTTGTTTTTTTAAAGACAGAATCTCTCACTGGGGCATGGAACTCACCAGTTAGTCTGAGTTGGCTGGCTCCTGAGCCCCAGAGATTCCTCCCCAGTTCTGGAATTACAAATGCTTCCCACCATGCCAAGCTTTTCTACCTGGGTGCTGGGGGTCAAACTCAGATCCTTGAGTTTGCATGGCAAGCACTTAACTGACTGTGCTGTTTCCCTGGTGCCAACAGAATCATTTTTAGAGGGTTAAAGAGAGATTTAGAGGAGAATGAGGCAGTGGAGTAGTAATAGAGCAAGCTGAGAGGGAGAAGCTGGAGCCATTCTAGGGTCTGGAGCCTGATGCTCTAGACACAAGAGGTTTCTGGATTCTGTGCTTCTTCAAGTTTCTCCACATATAATGAGAACAATTTTGTACTCTGGGACATGGAAAATCCTGCTTACTTGTAGGTGACGAGCACAGGAAACATAGCCATTCCAGTACCCATCTGACAAATAGTTTCATGGTCAGGACCTTCTCTGGAACAAGAAAAAGTGGTGGAAAGAGTTCCCACTAATAGGGCAGGAAGTGAGCCCACCAGTCACTGACTGGGGGATTCCTAGGGAACATTGCCATCTTGAAGTTCGTATGTGTGCTGTAGGGCTTGTGAGTTCACCTCTCAGGTTTCTGATGAAACTGGGTCTGAGCCTGCCTAGTGGACCTTGGACATTGCTCAACCTAAGCCAATTAGTAGATCCACACAAGCGACACATGCTAGACAAATGATAAGCCTGGATGCATGTGCCTTCAACGATCCTCACTCTTGTAAGGTCAGCAGCAGTAATCAGGGCTGGTAGTGAGCCTTTGACCACAAAAGGAAAGGAAGATGCCAACAGACAATGCTAGGCAAGGGCCAGTGCCAGAGGGAGAAGGCAGTGAGGAAGGAAAACAAAGGGGTTAGCATAATTGCTCAACTTAGAGCCTATGAGGATTAGAGTGTCTCCGACAGAAAGTCATGAAACAGTGACTCAAACCCCACTTGAGGCTGTTTATTAAAAGTGTAGAAGTTTAATTTTCTTAAATTAAATTTTATTTTAATGTTTTTAATTAAATTTTATTTTATTTTATTTTATTATTTATTTAGTATTGTATTATTGTATGACCGTGTATGCCTCCTGCCTCTGCTGCCTCGTCTGAGGCACTACGATGGACTATCGCTCAAACTGTGAGCCAGAACAAAGTCTTTTTTTCCTAACACACTTCTGTTGAGTGTTTTGTCACAGCTATGAGAAAAGTAGCTAATAAGCTTGATCTTTTGTGACAGTAGATGACATCGATCTGAGGTTTCTTATTTGCTATTTATCGGATCTTTACCCTCTTCCTACACCTTCCGTTCCTCCATGCCTATAACTTAAGCAGCACCATTCCACGGTGACATGTCTCATTCAGTCTTTCTATGGCTTTTGCCTATGATCTTACTGCCATCAGAGGTCTGTCTTGTCACTCTCCTGTCTCGTTGTCTCGTGCTCGTGACAGTCTACCTTCCAGTTCTTCTCATCACTGACTCTGAAATATTCTGTCGATTTCTCACCTTGCTCATCTATTCCCAAAGCTGTTGTCCCCTCTGGTAGGGCTGAGTCACTGTGCTCCCCCTGGCTCTGCTTTGTCCTATGATTCTCCCCCTGCTTGAGCCGTCATGATACTTCCCAAACTGAACATGTCTAAGTTGGAACTTAGCAATTCCCCATTTCAATAAACGTTTTCTCTTGTTCCATCACTCTTCAAATGGAGTCATCATTTCCCTGGGTAGTGAGGACTTAGAACCCCAGGAGGAAGCCGCCTCTATTCTATCACTAGACTTTACAGAGTAGTGAAAAGTTAGGTATGTTAGTGCCTGCCTGTAATCCAAGCACTTGGGAGGCAGATGTAGGAAGATTAGGAGTTCAAGGTAAGCTTGTGCTATAGAAAGAGATTTTGTCTTAAGAGTAAAATGTTTTTCTTCTCCAAAATATGCCCCTCATTCCTTGCACTCTGTTTCCGAAGCTGTGAGCTGAGTCCAAGTCTTCTTTACTAACCACACAGCCCTTTGCCACTGTGCCACAACTGACCTTACTGATAATCTATTTTCCATATAGCCTTTTCCTATAAGCTGTTGCCAGATTAATCTTCTTAATGCATACCTCTCATTACATCACCTCTCTTTACAGAGTTTTCTCAGTCCCCCGTGGCCAGCCAAATAAAGCCCAATGCCCTTCGCTCCACATTCAGACAGGATCATTACTTGGTTGTGTTCCACGCTTGTTTATTGCTGTGGTTCTTCAAACACTAACTGAAGGGCTGGTGAGGTGGCTCCGTGGGTAAAGGCACTTGCCACTGAGCTTGATAACCTGAGTCTGAGCCTGAGATTCTCCTGGTGGAGTACAGACTCCCATCGTTGCCCTCTGACCTCCATACCAGCTGCAGCTGGTACACACTCACACACAGTAAATAAAGTGTAATAAAAGGAAAGCCCAGTTGAGATGCAGATGCTGTGGTTGTCTCTTCTGGACACACCTTCCTTATTCACTTTCACCCGCAATGTAATTGCCAGAAGAAGCAAATAGCAGGAAAGTGTTGAGAAGCAGTGACCACAGAGAAAAGACCAGAGAAGAGACAGTCTTAGAGGTCGAAACAAGTGAAGGAGGGCTGGAGAGATGCCTCAGCAGTTAAGAGCATGTACTGGTCTTGCAGGGGACCAAGATTTGAGCCTCAGCACCCACCTCAGGTGGCTCCCAGCAACCTGTAACTCTAGTTCCAGGGAAATCCCAGGCCTTCTTCTGGCCTCGGTGCCACATATATTCATGTGTAAATACCCCTACTCAAACATACACACATACACATAATTCAAAATGCAAAAATAAATTGAAAGAATGAGTCTAGTGACATCAGGGACTAAACTTGGGAAGGAAGAGGCAAGATGACTTGAATATTTTATTGAGCTTGGGGGAGGAAGGGTCAGATAGTAAAGCCATTAGCTTATAGTTAGAAATACATTAAAAACGAAACTAGTTTTGGAAATGCTGATGTTACAGATTTGTTTCCAGGCATTCATGTCTGGACTGCATCTGGAAATGACAGCCTGGGAGACAGGAAATCAGGCTGAGGTTTCTCTTTCAGGGTCCTGAGCCTGCAGCCTGGATGCCAGCATTTGGAGGTCACCAGGGTATGCCCACAGGAAGAAGACACTCAATAACCCAGCATTTGGTGAGAAAACCAAGAGAAGTCTGAAAGTTTTTCCCAGACAGAGGTTGGCTGCCTGTGAGTGTTCTGTGTCTCCTAAGCAGTTGTGCCATTCATGAGAGTTGTCATCACACTTTCTCTTGAGTGTTCTAGGCCTCCTTACCTTTGTACCTCCATATTCCTTCGCCTAGTGTCTAGCCTAATGCTCACTGAGTAATGCCATCGATGAGTGGCAATGCCTCCAGGCCTACCACTGGTCTAGTCTTCTCCTCACAGACAATCTAGCTGCCATTTTCCAGTGTTTTCTGCTGCTGTTGTCTAGCCAAAGCCACTCTGCCTCTGAGTCCCAAAGCTCCTCATTCCCCTCCTGGTAGGATCCTCATGTTCCTGCCTGCTCACCTGCACCCAGCTCCCATTGCTGTGAAACTCACTCTGTGCATCCTCCTGCATGCCCCAGGATCCATTTTTGTGTCTTCGGTTCCAGACTTTCTTTTAACAAGGTTTGGAAGGATGGATTCTCCTTCCCCAAGAAACACACACACACAGACACAAACACACAGACACACACACACATACACAGAAACATATACAAACACAAACACACACACACATTTAATTACATCTGAAGGCAAATTTGTCTAGCTTATGGCACCCAGAACACATTTGGAATCTGGAAAAGAATGCTTTTGCCTCTGATATTCTAGGTGACCCTTTTGTGTCTTTGAAGTCAGATGTCCAAGACCAACAATATCTCTATTCTCTGGGAACTTGTTAGACATATAAATTCTAGGATTCCACTCTAGAAACACTGACTCTGGAACTCTGAGTGGAGCCCAGCTATCCTTGTGTTTTGTTTGTTTGTTCTTTGTTTTTTTATTATTATTATTTTCATATCAAGGTCTGCCAATCATTATGCTAGGTTCAGCCTATGCTCCAGAGTGAGGCTGGACTAAGAAATTGCAAGTTTAGGTTCTTCACAAATGTTGCCACCCAATTCACTGGGCAATATGACCTCTTAACCTCGGTATAGTTGAGTTTTTTCCCCTAGAAGATAATGTTGTGACCCATTATGTAGTGGCCTGTGCTTGTGATTCCATCCCTTTGGAGGCAGAGGCAGGTTGAGGAGTTCAAGGTCTTAGGCTCCATAAAGAGTCTGAGGCTAGCCTGCATTGTGCAAGACTTTGTAGCAGAAGAGAGTCAAATTGTCAAGTTATCCTCTGTCGCTGGGAGCAGTGCCATTGAAAAGAGTGGTGGATTTCCACAGGGCAGGGCAGTGTTTCAGGGCCAGTGAGGCATACTGTGAAGGCTGACTGACTGCTACCCGTGCGCAGTTACCTTTAGTTTCCTCCAATCCTTTTCTCTTTTAAAATTTACTATTTATGTCTTTATTTGTGTGTGCATGAGCACATGCTCGAGTGTGTATAATGGAGTACATATGGATGCCAGAAGAGCTTTGCAAGTCAGTTTTCTCCTTCCACTTTGTGGGTTCTGGAGATTTGAACTCAAGTCTCCAGGCTTGGCTGTAAGTGCCTTTACCTGCTGAGCCATCTCTCTAGCGTGGCACCCCCTTATCAGAAACAAAAGCATCTGGTTAGGTATCTAAGAAGGAAATAAGGACCTCTTTGTCTCAGTGAATCAGGTGCCAGAGTTCTGAGTTGAGACAGACAAAGTAAATGATTCATGGTCATGTGGGTCCTTTTGAATCTGGTGCTGTTTGCCCTGCACACAGGAATTTCCTGAAGATACTAGGAGCTTAGGAAAGCTGGTGAGCGAGTGTCAACTGAGATGTCACCAGGAAAGAGTTACCCAAGAAGAGGCTCCTCACCTTAGCGTCTTGTTACTGATGAATCCAGCTGAATAGCTGCTCATTGGGCTCTCAGTCTGAAGAGTCTGAACTACAGGAACACTCTGTTAACCACCGGCAATTTGCACAAGAAGGTGGCTATGCCATTACCTCTGTGACATCAACACAGTTCCTTGGGAACATGATCTAGCTTCTGTTCTTCTGTGCCAACACTCTAATTCTTCAGTCTAGACCAATGTCTGTGTAAAAGCAAAATTAATTTATCTCTATTTGATTCACATAGAGCCACACTTGGCCTCTTCCCCCCTTAATTTAGTTCAAAGAACTGCTTTGACGTCATCATGATAGTGTTCCTGGCTCTCCTGTTGGTCCTGGAGTAGCGCATTGGTACACGGCTTTGCAGTGCATAGCTTTATAATCTCTTAACCCACCTCCCCGCAGGGCTGAGGGCCGAAGCCAGCTCCCGGCATAGGGAAGCGGCTTGTCTGACCTCATGCCCTGAAGTCCTTCACTATCTTAGTCTCTATCTGGAGACTGGGAGACCTCAAGAGCAGTAGATTCAGTACATTCATCTGTATGTGGAGAAGTACGTAGTGGCTCTGCCGCCGGAGCTCCAGGTGTTGACTGCTGGCTCAGGTTTTTTTGTTTTGTTTTGTTTTTATGATTTTGGTGTGCACATGTGTATCTGCTGGTTTACATGTTTGAGAATTGAGTACTTTATTCACTAAGCCATCTCTTCAGCCCAGTGATACAATTTTTAAGCACTTTTTTTTTTTCCTGAGACAGGATCTCATGTAACCCAGACAGGTCTCAAAATCACTGTGCACCCAAGGATAACTGAATTCCTGATCCTCTGCCTCCAGAGTCCTGGGATTGTAGACATATGCCACAATGTGTATGAAAATATGTATATATAGCTGGGTGTAGCAGCACACGCCTGTAATCCCAGCACTTGGGGAGACAGAGGCAAGTGGATCTCTGTGAGTTCAAGGCCCGCCTGGTCTGCCAAGTGAGTCTGGGACAGCCAAGGCTACACAGAGAAACCCTGTCTCAGAAAAAATTTTATTTACCTATATTATTTATGTATGTTCACATGTGCCATGTCACAAGCAAGAGGAGGACAACACGCAGGACTTAATTCTCTCCCCATGCCATGTTCATCCTGGGGCTCTCTAACTCAGGTGGTTGAGCTTGGCAGCTCGTGCCCTTTAGCCTCCGAGCCATTTGCCTTCTCCTCATGGCACATCTTAATAAGGTAATCCTGTGAGTCACTGGAACTTATATGGGTGAGTTGGATTTGATTTTTGAGGTGGTTGAGCAACGCTGATCTCCAAACTCAACTGGCACTCTCGTGTAAGGGCACGGTTTGAATATTTGGTGGCACCACTTTTTAAGCTTTCAGAACATCTCATCTTCCTGCCTGAGGGCCATAG
The DNA here is from genome assembly GCF_907164565.1 of Psammomys obesus. Classification (NCBI taxonomy): domain Eukaryota; kingdom Metazoa; phylum Chordata; class Mammalia; order Rodentia; family Muridae; genus Psammomys; species Psammomys obesus. The sequence continues at coordinate 7,295 of NW_026595402.1, read as the reverse complement.
CTGTCCCATACCACCCTGACTGGAGGAAGGGCTGCTAAGCAATGGAACAATGCCTTACCTGAGAGAAAATGTCTGTTGGTGGAAAACACACAGACTTTGGACCTTTGGAAAATCTTGGTTTAACTCCAAGCTCGTCACATAGTAGCTCTTTACCTGGGGTGTCTTACACAATCTACACTTCTTCTACACAATGCCCACTTAAGCAATTTACCCTTTGCTTGTTTCTTTGTGGTTGAAGCTCCCTGACAACCTCGGGCCAGGTTTCAAAATTTTTGGATAGTAGTTATCATGACTCTGGTCTGAGACCTATTTTATTTCTGCCATGACTGTGAATCTTATCAAAATAGATTATGTAAGTTTATCAGAATTTGCCCCGGTTTTCCACTTGACTAGTAATTACTGCTCAATTTCTAAGTGTGTAGAAACATAAGGAATTATTACAGCACTCAAATGATATACCCATTTATTATGGGGAGACCCACCTATACAGCAGATAATAGATAATTTGTGGATATAAAGGTTGCAAATCAAGTCAAGGAGAGAAAGGCATTTTTGGGGTGTCTAATGATGTTGTGAAATATGATGACCTCTTTCCCCCCAGTTACCAGCCATGATAAAAAAAGAATTCTGAATAATTTGTACCCGGGAAGGATGACTGGAGCTAGGTCTTCCTGTCTGCTGTCAGCCAACAAAGGACCCACTAAATCATGTTTCTAATGGGTATGAGAGCTCCTTCAGACAAATTGTTGGAGGGTGGTGGTAACATCAGTAACATTTAAACTTTGACCCAAGCACTGAGCTTAGATGAATTCAGAGACAGTTTGGCAGACAAGGGGAGTGTCTGTAAATAGGGAGCTGTGCTCAGGGTGTGGGGAGCAGCAAGCCATCTGATGAAATGGACAGAGAGGACACTAGCATTTGGAGTCTGGTTCAGTGATTTCAACCTTTCTGATAGGATAAAATGGTTTTCCGGCATCACCAGTTTTCTGTTGGCCTGGGGAAGTTCACTCAGTAGAATGCTTGCCCCACACAAGTGTGAAGACTTCAATCCCGTTTCCAGCACTCACGGAAGAACTGGAGAGCAGAGACAAGAGGATCCCAGGGCTTTCAGGTCAGCTGAATTCCAGTAGAATCAGAGAGCCCCAGGTTCAGCAAAAGGCTCGGTGTCAAAAGTAAAGTAAAGCATTGTCTTTGTTAGGGTTTCTGTGAGAGTCATGAAACACCAGGACCAAAGGCAGCTTGGCGAGGAGAGGGTTTAATTCACTCATGTTTCCACATCACAGTCCATCGCTGAAGAAAATCAGGGCAGAAACTCAAACAAGGCAGGAAATGAAGCAGAAGCCATGGAGGAGTGCTGCTCACTGGCCTGCTCTTCGTGGCTTGCTTAGTCTGCTTTCTTATACACCTCAGTACCCTCTGCCCAGAGACGTCACCCTCCACAGTGAACCAAATCTGATCACATCGATCAGTAATGAAGGAAATGTTCTACAATGCTTCAGACAGGCCAGTCTTATGAGGGCATTTTCTCATTTGAGAGTCCCTCTTCCCAAAGAACTCCAGCTTGTAGCAAGTTGACACAAAACTAGCCAGCACAAAAATGAGGAAGATGCCTGCTGTTAACCTCTGACCTCCACATATGTTCATGTGGTGTGTGTGTGCATGTGTGCGTGTAAGGGTGCTTACTGCACAAGTCTGATGACCTTAATTCTATTTCTGGATCCCATGGTAGAAACAGAGGATTCTTGGAAGTTGCCCTCTGACCTCTAACATGCGCTATGTATTGCTTTTACTTGCTCTCTCCACCTCCAACACACACAAATAAATAGAAGTAGATATGTGACAAGAAAATAAAGTCACCAGTGACTTGAAATGGTTTTATATTTCTATAAATTACACACGTGTTTGTGTGTGCAAGTGTGTATATGTGTGCATGGACACCTGCATGTTTGAAAAGCGGTCACCTATTTCTGCATTTGTAGTACTATCAGAGCCTTTTAAATGCTTGGGCCAAGCACTGGAAGGCCCTTCGCCACATCTATGTGTCAACTCCAGTGGCCAATGATACTCATCAAGAGCCAGATGTTATCTTGGTCCCAGTGGAGGATACCTTGCAGGTTCTTCCTCTGGTGCCTCCATGCAGGAAAGCATGTCCGGGCAGGAGTTAAGCAATGAGTCAAAGCTTGTCTTGAGGGTGAAACACAACACCGGTCTTAACTGCAAGGGGAGTTGTATCGCAATCTCTTCTTGAGCAACTGAAACCCATTGAGTGGGTCAGGAACGGAGCTCATGTGCCTGTAATCTGACATGTGTTAAAACATGTAATAAAGCTCATGGCTGGTGACTCAGGCTGAAGCTGCCCAGAGCTCCTGGGAAGCAGAGATGTCAATGGAGGGTTGGAACATTGAGGAGGCTCTTGTGAAAGAGTTGTTAGTGAGGCTTAGAGGACCACTGACCCAGAAATGAAGAAGGAAGAAAGGACCATGAAAATTTCCAACCTCTTCTCCTTTTGAAAGCCTTGTTGCATCCACCCATCTACTGGCCAGCCACAGCTTCCTTCCTCCTTTCCTTTCCACCTCTCTTTTGTGAGTTGCCTAGTACCTGTGGTCAGGGAACGGGAAGCAGCTTAGAGCTGGTACCTCTTCCACAAACGAGCATATTGAGTCAGATGAGACACATCCCTGCTTTAGCGGGAAAGATGGGTCACCATGGCACCAAGGGCTCCTGAGTCCTTCAGATCACGCAGGCCATGTCTTTAGATTTCCTACTCACCTTTCACTCTCTGGGGCCACATAGTTTTTCTGGCAATCTGTTCTAGCTCCTTCTGAAAGGTACTTCCTGATTTTGCTGGGCACCATGTTACCTTGTTAACCAAAAAACTTTCAGAGCAGACTCGAAGATTAAGGTGCAAACTATGGGGGCATCCAAGCTGTGCCTGATCCGGAGGAGATATCCACTAATGTCCCCACAAACTGCTCTGCACTGGTTATTTTTTGTGGACTTGGCACAATTAAAGCCGCTTGGGAAGGGGGATTCTTAACTGAGGAATTGCCTCTGTCAGACAAGCATGTATACAAGTCTGTGTGGGCATTTTCTTGGTTAATGGCTGTTGGGGTGATCTTTCTGTGCACTGTGTAAGGACTGTCTTTGTATTATTCAAATGCTGATTTCTGTATCAGTAGAGAGCTGGGTGCAGACTGGACTTGGTGTCCTTATTCCTACTGCTGCATTGGATTTTTGTAAACACTCCCTCCAACACCTTCTAACTGGTATAAAGAGCTGAATGGCCAATAGCTAAGGCAGGAGAGGATAGGCAGGACTTACTAGCAAAGAGAGGAACTCTGGGAAGGAATCTGAGGTGACGGAGGATCACTAGGCTCACACTAAGGAAGAAACAAGTGCCAGGACTAAGGTACCATGGGATGTAAGCCAGGCCAGTAGAACCTGCCCAGATATAGTGCGTAAGCTTATAATATATATAATATATATATATATAATATATATATATTATATATATATATAATAAGTCTCTGTGTTATCATTCCATTCACCGGCAGTCTCAAAGAGTCTTATTTTAAACGGTTGGTGTGGGAGGATGTAGCTTATGGTGGACAGTGCCATCCCTGGGCAGATGATCTTGGGATGATCTTGGATTGTAATAGAAACCTGAACAAGCTACAGAGAGCAAGGGTGTAAGCAGCACCCCTGCATGGTCCCTGCTTTTGGGTTCCCACCTGGAGCTTCTATTTTGGCTTCCTTTGAGAATGGATTAGAACGTAAAAGCTAAAACAAACCTTTTTCTCCCCAGGTTGCTTTTTGACCATGTTTTAGAACAGCAACAGAGAAACCAAACTGGAATACAATCTTCTTACCATGACTTCCTCTGGGCTGCCGGGTCAGCAGGAAAGCCTGAGTGAGGGGCTCTTAGAAGACACTCCTCTCAGAATAGAGCACATCCCTCACTGAGGACAGTCTGATTGGGAGCCATTGTAGCTGTGCATGTCTGGGGATTGGATCTATTTATCTCTGGATTTCTCCCATCCACTGACAGAATCATCGTGAGGTTTTCTTGTAGAGAAACGTCTTGAAGTAGCCACCTCATATTCTTGTTTCTAGTGTTTCCCTACCACCCTCTGTTCCAGCTGAAAGACAAGCCAGAATCTCCTAGTAAGATCATGGGCTGAGGGCCAGGGCTGGCTCAGTTGGTAGAGTACTTGCCTAGCATGCAGGAGGTCCTGGGTTCAATCCCTAGAATTGCATAAAATCAGGCATGGTTGTTCTTATCTGTAACCTCAGAACTTGGAAGGTGGAGGTAGGAGGATGAGGAGTTTAAGGTCATCCTTAGCTGTATAGATAGAAGCCAGAATGGGATTTATTTTGAGACCTTGTCTTACAGAAGGGGAAAAGAGAGAGAGAGGGAGAGAGAGAAGAAAAAAGACAGACATGTATTCAATCCTGCTTTTACCACCTTCCTGGTTTGTGGAAGAAAATCCGATTTCTCAGAATTTTTAGTTTCTTTTCTGCATCAGCGAGGATAGGTAAAGAGCAGAAGAAATATGTCTGGGAGAAGCATGGGTTTCACAAAAAGCCAGATCTCAGTGGGTCCTTTTCTCCTTGTATGGGAGCAGCTTTGCCCCAGACCCCATTTTATGCCTCCATCAGCAGCGTACCCGTTTCTTGAGGAATTATGGAAATTTAGAATTTTTGTACTGGAAACATCAGGCCAACCTTTCCGATTTATTCATTGAGGGTTGAAAGGGTTGCATCAGCTTGCTTAGATTGATAGCTGGCAGGCTCAAGGGCTCAGCGTGTGTTAGGCATTACAATGTAACCCCTGGCACCCATTTTACAGCTTGGAAACAGAGAATCCAGGCTTGAGCAACCAACCTTTCGATGTCTCATAAACTGCCCAGAAACATAGGACACATTCTCCAGGCTCATCCTTTCCTTACACTCCACATGCCTTCCCCAGGTGTGAATGGGCTGTTCACTGCCCTTTTTCTTGCTGTCAATAGAAGTTTTTAACTAAACTCATGGGGGCACTAGGTAGAGAAATCTTTAGAATTTTTTTTAAATTTTAGTTTACAGACGCTGTCATACAGGGTTACTGTTGCTGTGATGAAATACCGTGACCAAACACAACTTGCAAAGGAAAGGATTTATTTGGCTTACAAACCCTGAATCACAACCCAATGAGGGAAGCCAAGCCATGAACTCAAACTGGGCAGGAACCTAGAGGAAGGGATCAGATAATGGAGGCCGAGGGGGAGTACTGATTGCTGGCTTGCTTCTCATAGCCTGCTCAGTCTGCCTTCTTACAGCACCCAGGACCACCTCCTCAGGGCTGGCCCCACCCACAGGGAGGTGGACTCTCCCGCATCAGTCATCAATCAGGGAAGTGCCGCAGAAGGCTCAGGCTTCCTTACAGCCCCATCTTATGGAGACTTTTTCCCAGTTGTGTCTTCTCCAATGACTCTAGCTTGTGCCAAGTTGACATAAAACTCGCCAAAGAAATACTGATAGAGGGCTGGTGAGCAAGTTCAAGCACTCACTGCTAAGCATGGTGACCTGACTTTGGTCCCCACGACCTACCTTACACCCTAGAAGCAGAGAATCAACTCCGGCAAGCTCTCCTCTGACCTCCACACACGTGCTGTGGCATGATACACAAATTTTAAAATATATGAATAAGTAAATAAAAACACGAACCCTATGCACGTATTATTGATATAGGTTGGGTGTTTCTAATCTCAGCACTCTGGAGGCAGTGAGTTTGAGGTTAGTGTGATCTATTAGTGAGTTCTAGTCCAGCCAGGGCTGCATAATAACAAAGAAGCACAAAAAAAAAAAAAACAACAAACAAAAATTGATAACCCTTTTTGTTTTAGAATACTTTTGGGTTTACACAGAAGCCTAAAAGGAATGGGATGTAAGTACAGATAGAAACAAAGTGTGGACAGCACTGGCTTAAGAAAGAATGAGCTGTTACTCTGTCCTTTCCTTTATTCACTATGGATGGTTTTTTACAACTGGTTTTGCTCTGTCGTCTCTCTTCATCCAGGTCTCCTTCTTAATCTCCTATATGATTCACCTTCCCGGCCCACGTGTCCACAGAATCCCCGATTATCAACACCTGGTGTTGTGTGGCACATCTGATTTGGGAGACAACGAGACAGGAATGCATCATTAACTGCAGTCCATATTTTACCTGAGAGTTCACTTCGTGGTGTGTAGGTTTCTGACAGAAAAAAAAATTATATGTAGCATTAATTTCTTTTCTTGAGCTGTGACAAAGGCCATTTAAGGAAAGTAGGGTTCATTTTTTTGGCTCACGGTTTGCAGTATTGCCTGTTATGGTGGAGGAGGCATGGAGGCGGAGCCGTGAGGCAGCTGGTTGAGGGCACAGAGAAATGAAATGCTGGCACTCAGTTCATCCTCTCCCTTTTATTCAGTCTTAGAGCCCAGTGCAAAGGATGGTGCCATTCATTCAGGGTGTGTCTTTCCTCCTCAGTTAAGCCTTTCTGGAAGCAGACATACCAGAGATGTGATTCCATGGTGATTTTAACTCTACTGAAGACAAGGATGATGACCATCACTCCTGACTCAATGTTATTGTTTGGTATAGAGTATTGTTCTCAAGGTCACACATGCTTTACTTGTTTACCCTTTCTTTTCTGTGTCTGTCTCTCTGTATGTCTATTTCGGTGTGTGTGTGTATATATGTGTGTGTGTGCCCATCTGTCTGCTGTATTCTTTAATCCTTGGCAATTGCTAACCCTTTTTTCTACTTACACATTTTTGTCTTCTCCTGATTATAATATGGTTGGAGTCACACATTTTGTAGCCTCTTCAGACTGGATCCTCACATTTAGCAGTTTACACTTAGATTCCCACATGTCTATGTATGGACCAATATCCCATTTCTTTTTCTCACTGAATAATTTTCTGTTGTGTAGATATAATGCAACTTTTTTTGTCCATTTACCCAATGAAGGACATCTTTGCTTTATTCAACCTTTAACATGAACTATGTCAAATTATGAACAAGCCTACTATAAATACTCATGTGTGCAGAAGGAAAAATTTTTAGACAACCAATCCCACTTTAGAGCACTCTCAATATCTCCAACTTACTTTTTTAGTTTTATCTGATTTGTCAAATCCTTTGGGATGATCTTCCTCATTTAAGAAGAACAATCTGTATCTTCTAAACTGCAGTATTTTTGGTCTTGGTAAACCTCTTCTGGATCAATCTATCTATCTATCTATCTATCTATCTATCTATCTATCTATCTATC
>NW_026595401.1:0-22719 GCF_907164565.1 Psammomys obesus | reverse complement strand
TCTTTCTTTCTTTCTTTCTTTCTTTCTTTCTTTCTTTCTTTCTTTCTGTTTCTTTCACTCTCCTTTTCTTTCTTTTTCTCTTTCTTTTTCTTTCTCCTTTCTCTCTTTCTTCTTTCTTTCTGTTTCTTTCATTCTCCTTTTCTTTCTTTTTCTCTTTCTTTTTCTTTCTTCTTTGTCTCTTCTTTCCTTCCTTCCTTCCTTCCTTCCTTCCTTCCTTCCTTCCTTCCTTCCTTCCTTCCTTCCTTCTCTTTATTTCTTATGTGTGGTGTTAGGGACTGAATCCAGGACCTACACATGATAAGCATGTCTTTTATCTTTGACTACATCTTCAACACCATTGTTGATTTTTTTTTGTTGTTGACAATGTCTAATGTCATGTCCTGATTTTACAAGTAAAATGAGTCCCAGAACTTAGCATTTTCGATTATTTGTAAGGTGTTTTTTTTTTTTTTAGATTTATTATTTATTATGTATACAGTGTTCTGCTGGCATGTATGCCTACATACCAGAAAAGGGACCCAGATTTCATTATAGATGGTTGTGAGCCACCATTTGGTGCTGGGAATTGAACTCAGGATCTTTGGAAGAGTAGCCAGTGTTCTTAACCTCTGAACTATCTCTCCAGCCTGTAGGGTTTTATTTATTTATTTTTGTTGTTTGTTTTTTTAAATTGGAATGTATTTGGTCTAGATAAAAATTTCAACAAATTCCAGTTTCAACAAATTTATGGTTCTTTCAATATCCAGTATATAGAGTGATGCAGACATTTTAGTAACCTTTTTCATTTGTTAAATCGTTTGAAAATTTGGTGATTTCGGAATTTATCATGCATAGAAAATTTACTGCGTTGATTTCAACTTTTATTAGGAAATTAGCAGCTACAACAAGGCCCATTGAACTCAGAAGCTAAGCAAAGTGAGTGAGAAGCCATTTTAGCTTTGTGACAGTCAGAATCTAAGGCCTGGCAAAGTTTAGATCCCAGAGGTTGGGGGAGAGTGGTGGCATAAGTGATGCTTATGAATTGTTCAGAGCTCATGCGTCCCGCCTAGCTTTAAGAAACCCGCATGGATGTGAAGCAAGGCCTGAACCTGTGTGAGCACAGGTTGCATGTCTGCTTGGACTAGTCACAAGGCTCATGACTTGACAGCCGCTAGCGGTTTCCCTGGCTCAGCGGTCATGCGCGCTTGCAGGGCTCGCTGAAACACTGCCTCACCCATGCTGCAGGTGTTCTCTTCTGTTTTGAAGGTGGCAGTTCTCATCCCCTTCCGTAACCGCCATGAACATCTTCCAATTTTTTTCCTGCACCTGATCCCGATGCTCCAGAAACAGCGGCTGGAATTTGCCTTTTATGTCATTGAACAGGTGAGGACAGTTTTCAAAATGTCGCTAACTATTCTAGAACTTCAGCTCTAGATGGGCCGCAGCTGAGGTCCGTTGGGTGACTCATCCTTGGATTTAAGATTGAATAAAATTATATTTGCGATTGAATCTTTATTTTTTTTTTCTTGTAATAATTGCAATTTGGTCAAATGAGTTGAGCAGCGATTATGCTTGACTTTGAAATTATAGCATTGATGCATTTATAGCTTTATACTTCTGTCTTAGGATTTCTATTGCTATGAAGAGACACTATGACCACAACAACTCTTAGAAAGGAAAACATTTAATTGGGGCTGGCTTACAGTTTCAGAGGTTTAGACTGTTCCCGTAGTCATGAAGAGCAGCCTGGTGCTATGCGGGCAGAGACATGGTACTAGAGAAGGATTATATCTTGATCCGTAGGCAGCAAAAGGAGACTGCCTTAGGAGTGTGACACACTTAGTGCCAGGCCAAGCATTCGAGCGGAGGAGACCTCAAAGCCCACCCCAACACTGACACACTTCCTCCAACAAGGCCACACCTACTTCAGCAAGGCCACACCTCCTAAGAGTGCCACATCCTATGGACCAAGTATCCCTGTGGACCAAAATATTCAAACATGTGAATCTATGGGGTCCGTTCCTAGTCAGACCGCCACACCTACCTACAGGGTTGTCAAACTCGCTCAGAAGCCCCTGTGGCTGTTGCTCATTCTGCAGGGTTAAACGCTGGACTTGTAACGTCCCACTTCCGCTTTTATCAAAATTTCTGAGTTTGCCTTGTTTTTAAAAACTGTCTACTAAGGGCAGTTTGCTTGGGGGCATTGCTTCTTCTGTGATACAGGCCACTTAGGAGGATTTGGTCCTGTCCAAGTGTGGCTCGTGATGGTGCGAGTTAGAATGACGTCATGTCTTGTCCTATTCTGAATTATGGACGCACTCATACGAATAACCTCAGACACAGCTACTGTGTTTTACTTTGGAAGTGCTTTTTATTTCTGACCTATGAATTTCAATGCATAAAGCAAAGGATAAAGGTTTCGTATTGTTTTATTTTTCAATGTGAAGTGTTGATATTTTTGATGGAGGATTTCTTTTTCTAGAAGGACTGCTGGCTAGCCTTGAAAGTTAATATGGCTTTGACCTTATTAGGCAATTATGGGTGCCTGAGTAGAGCCAGGTGGTAATCCTTAAAGAGAGAAGTGGTATGCAATGAACATTTTCTATTCCGATGTCCTAGTTTCCCATTTTCAGAATTGTGTTTCTTGGTGGAAGGGCTTCTTGGCTGTTTCTGTTGTAGACACACTTTCATAGCTTGTCAGCCACGCTTAGTGTTCAGCGATGGAATACTATCCCTTTCAGTACGTAAGTGCCTGTCCAATGACTGACAATCAGGTCAAAATAAGTAAATCACACAGACAATAAAATAATGCTCAGGATCCATTCCAGACAGAGCGTAGAATTCTTCCAGAGCAAGAGATAAACAGGAAGAGAGTAGAATACATAAAGAAATAAATATTGTCAAAGCAAAAAAAAATCCCTTCATTCCGTTTCCCTTGAACCGGATACTGTGCAAGCTGGCATAGTCTACATCAAATCGAAGTGAACTTGCCTTACCGTTGTAGCCTTTGTTTAAAGATTATGATTATTCATATAATGAAAGACTTTAGTTATTTTTTTATGTTCTTTTAAGTGTAAAGTGCTGTCTCAGAAACCTAAAATAGTGCAATAACCCTTGAAGAGAGAGCTCTACCGACCTAGGGCCTCTCTTAGTGTGACCTCAGCAGTAAGCAGTGTATTTTGTACAAATGCATACTGATTGTTTCATTTCTGTTGCTTCGATAAAATACCTGACAAAAGGCAACTGAGGGAAAGGACTTATTTTAGCGCACAATTCCAGGTTATAGCCTATCATGGGGTCATCACATTCTCACTCAGGAGCAGAGAGAGTTAAGAGGTTGTGTGCTCACCTGCTTGGCTCAGCTTCCCTTCTATCATCATGCAGCTCCAGACAGGCAGGAAAGAGTGCCTACCTACCTACAGCGGGCTGCCTCTACCCACATCAACTAACTTAATTATAATCCCCAAGGACGGTCAGATGGGCCATCACAATATAGACAATCTCTCACTGAGACTCTATTCTCAGGTGATTTTAATTGACAATTAAAACTCAACATCGAAAACCTGGTGTGGTGGCACACGCCTATAATCCCAGCACTCAAGGAGAAGAGGCAGGTGGATCTCTGTGAGTTTGAGGACAGCCTGGTCTACAAAGGGAGTCCAGGACAGCCAAGGCTACACAGAGAAACCCTTTCTCAAAAAAACAAAAAAACCCTCACCATCTTACTGGCCTTTCTGATCACATGGCATTTTTTCCCACACTTGTCCTGGTTGATGGTTCTGTAGAGTCTTCTTTGCATCTTTCATTTTTATTACCAATTAATGGTGTTGATCGTGTTTTATGTCCAGTTTACTGATTTTTTTTTATAGTTCCTGCTTCTTGTTTCGCAGTTAAAAATGGTTTTCTGGCACTTTCAGAGTATTTTCCTCCAGACACATTTGTGGTTTTAACTCTCACATTGGGCTTAATCTCTCTGAGTTAATCCTTGTATGTGGTGTGAGGTAAGGATGAAGGTTTTTTTTTTCTTTTATCCTATGAGTTTTTAGTTATTACATCATCATTTATAAAACAGCTGAGCTTTTCCTCATTGGCCCTTTGTTGGATGGGAGTGCCCATTTATATACATATATACATAGATGTAATATATATGTAAATCTATTTCTGGTCTTTCTATCCCATTAAATTTACTTGCCTGTTTCTATAAGAAGACCTTTTGCAATTTCCCCCTCCATTTTCAGTAGACTATGCAACAAAATTAATAATGGGCAAAGTGTGGTCTAGCTTGTATTACTAAAGTCTGCTTTTTTATAGCAATTCAGATTTTTACTGAAGACTGAAGAATATGCAATTAAAAGTTTTTATGTGGTTTATTCTGAACTTTTTTTTTTCCTTCCTTCCTTCCTTCCTTCCTTCCTTCCTTCCTTCCTTCCTTCCTTCCTTTCTTCCTTCTTTTCTTCCTTTCTTCCTTTCTTTCCTTTCTTTTTTTTTTTTTTTTTGGTTTTTTGAGACAGGGTTTCTCTCTGTAGCCTTGGCTAGCCTAAACTCACTTTGACCACCTGGTCAAAGCGTTGTGCCTGCCTCTGCCTCCCTGAATGCTGGGATTAAAGGAATGTGCCATCACACCTGGCTTATTCTGAATTTTTAAAAAAACTTCTCAGCTTTTTGTATGTGCTTTACTCGCCTAGAACTATGCCTCCTCACAGCGAGACAGGACCTCACTGTGTAGCCCTGCCTGGCATGGTCGGTGCTCTGCATGTAGACCAGGCTGGCCTTGAATTCACAGAGACCCACGTACCTTGCCTCCTAAGTACTAAGATTAAAGGCACCTGTAGTGATGTGTGTGTACGTTTCAACATGGCAACTTATCCTATAAAAATTGACCTTTTTAAAAAAAATGATGTCAAGTCAGAATTTTAAACCACCATCATGATAGCTGTAGTTGTAGATCTTCGTTGGTATCAGAAACTGCTCGTTTTCTTTTCTGAAGTATGTGCAGGAGGCAAGCTGTCACTGCCCTCTGAAGGCATGCACTCTCTGGAGTTCAGTGCTGTTGTATGTTTTTGCATGTGTGACGAAGACATCTGAGATCTCAGTTTTAACTTTCAAGTCTGTTAGGTCTGAATCTCAGCCTTGGTCAATACTAAATCAGGAATGTACATTTGCTAGCTTGTGGCTTTGAACCAGAAATCTGTTCATCTATCTCCATGAAATAGAAGAATCACTTTTCTGCCGGCCGGGTTCCCAGAAGTACAGGACAACTGAAGAGCACCCCGGAAAGCCAGAGTATCGAGGGGTATGCATGGCTTTGCCTCTTTATTGAAGATGAAATGAGAGATAAAGTTCTGTTAAGCTATTAGCCAGAACAGAGAGATGGGGGAAGGCGATGGAGCTGACAGCTGGCTGGGAGAGCAGATGCTGACCAGCTCCTGTGTGTGTGTTTATAGAACACAGTTGAGACAAGAAGGAAATCAAATCCCCAATAGTCTTCACCCTTAAAATAGAGCACAGAGACAGGCTGAAGCACTGGGCTACTTATGTGCAATCACAAAATAGCCCCTAGAGCCTCAGCTTGGCTTGTATTGACAGCTGGTTGACCTTCATATCCAGAGAAACTGTCGGAGAAGCTCTGGGATGTCAGGGGGCTTAAAAACAGGGTAGTACGTCAGCTTGAAGGCTGAGCCTGGGATAGGATCTCTCAGGCCTTTACCTTGTCTGGGTTTTTAAAGACAGCAAATGCTGTCTGTTCCTTCCATTATGGCAAGGGACAAATGATGACTTCACTAGAGAGATGCTTTAGACCCAGAAGGAGGCCAAGCTGCACATCTCCAAAGGCAAGGGCAGGCCATTGCTTCATCACGTGTATGTACCCCATTTCTCTTTACTCAACAAAGGGGTTCTGTAGTGAACAAACCAGGTTTCCTAGTTTGTTGCTGTGGTAAATTACCTCGAAAAAAAGAAGCCTGGGGAAGGAAGGGTTTTAGCTCACAGCTCGTCATCCCAAGGAGATCAAGGCAGGAACTCAGGCAGCTACATCCCACTCACAGTAAAGAGCAGAAAGAGATGAATACACTCATACCTGCTTGTTCTTTCACCTTTCATACTCTCATACATTTCAGGGCCCAAAGCCAGGGAATGATTTTGCCCATAGTGGGCTTGGCCTTACCATGTTGGTCGATACAATCAAGGTAAATTTTGACAGGCATGCCCTCAGGCTAGCCTGATCTCTAGATAACTCTTCATTGAGACTTCCCATCATACCAACTAAGGCCCTTACTGTTCTGGAAAGGAAAGATAGTAAGTTATTATGTGTTGCGCAGACTCAGCTTTAAAAAAAACCCCAATGGGTTCTATGCAGAGAATGAGCCATAGGTGAGACCAGAAAAAAACAGGAGACAGTTAGAAAGCTTCTGTAATCATCCACAAAGCAGGTGATGATGGCTTGGGTTCTGGTGGCACAGGACATTATGAACAGTGCTTGGGTTGGGTTTTAGTTACAGTGGAATTATTCACTGATAAAGTGATATGTAGTTTGAGCAGTAGGGAGCTCTCCTTGGGCTTTTTAGTACTTTATTCTCCAACATGAATAGGCAGTCACAGAGCTCCAGGTTTTACAGGAAATGTCCACAAAAGAAACACAGTCAAGCAAGGTAACAAAGAGACCCCAAAGGCCGAATCTACAAAAACTCACAATCAGGATCCACCCAGCTAAGGAAAAAATGAAAGATCAGTTCTGAAATGAGAATGGTTTGCCATAAAGAAGGAGCAGTAGGAGCAGAATATCAGTGCAAGTGAAAATGTGGTGGCTGAAAGCTTTTGAGGGAATAGCTAGGAGGCAAAATAACTCCAAGAATAGAACTAAAATATAAAAACGAAGAGGCTAAGCCCAAGAGACCTATGGGATACTAGATAAGTGCCCTGAGGAACTTAGCAGAAGAGGCAGTCCTTACTTAAGCCTAGGCCACATCATGGCTTTAGCCTTCCTGTCTTGGAGTGGCAGCTGCTTTGTCTTGAGTTTGTCCAGGCTGGCCTATGGAAAAGGAGTGACTTCCTGACGTCATCTTGCCTGGCATGTGAAAGTTGGGCCCATCACCTGCCCTTGTGAGGGTCTGCTCTGCTCTGAGGAGAATTCTGTTTCTGTAGATGATGTGCTCAGTGTCATAAGCGCTGTGGTCAGTGCTGTAAGTGTGCTCTGGCCTTTTAAATTTCTGTTCGTTGTTCTTCGTACTAGGGATCCAGCACCACCATTGAGTTACAACCCCCGTCTATGGAGGCCACGAATTTTGCTGTGATTTTTAATATATTATTGTATAACTAATACGCTCATTCATCAGAGTTCTGAAGAACCACAGCAGAAAAGTTTTTAGGGATGTGGAAGGAAGGAGCCAAAGAAGAAAATATAAGGAAAATTTCTAAAGTAGTGGTGTACACACCTTTAATCCCAGCACTTAGGAGGTAGAGGCAGGTGGATTTCTGAGTTCAAGGCCAGCCGGCTCTCCAGAATAAGTTCAAGGATAGCCAGGGCTACACAGGAAAACCCTGTCTAAGAAAAAGGATGTGTCTTCAGGTGAGAGACACCTCCCCCATGCACAGGTGAATAAAGCGCACATACATATATGTGTGTGCTTTTGAAATACTATGCATAGAAAGCATAGTATTTTTAAATTTTAGAATAAAGATAAAAAAGATATTTTAAAAGATTACAGAAAAAAAACGACAGGAATCAGGAATGAATGAACTATCTTGGCATTGCAGATAGCTAGAAACCGGACCTCCAGATTCTAAAAAAAAGAAAGGTACTTTGCCCCAGAACTTTCTACCCAGAATGTCACTGTGGCATTTTCAGTTCTTTGTTGATGAAACACACACATACACACACAATCACACACAAGGACCTTCTGAAAGAGATTCCCCAGTAATTTAAGTAAGCCATATAAAAGACATGAATGATCAAGGGCATGAAGCAGAAGCCTGGGTGGTAGTCACATGGCTGGCACATGAGGACAGTGGGAATTGAGCTGAGGAGACAAGGAAGTGCGTGAGGATTTGATCTTTCTGTAGTAACATTAGGTATTAAAGGCATAGGTTCTATCAACTGGCCTTTCTAGTTATACAGAAAACCGGTTCATCTCCATGAAGAAACAGTCAATTCAGTCAGCACCGAAGAAATATTTACACAGTATCAGTAATAATGTTATGACTTATCTCTTTCCATATTTTCTGTTTCACTACAAAAAGCAGCCTGCTTTTTGTAGTGCCCTACACTGCCCTACACTGAGGAATATCTTTCTCAAGGCCGCGCTCTGGTGCTGGCTGCATGGCTCCTTCACATCTGCCAAAATTCTTTTTCTTGTGTTTTGGGGAATGATTTTTGTAAAATTTGCTAGTGCATTTGCAAACATCCTTCATTTCCTTTACAAACTTTGCTCTTTCCAGTAGACTTGTGTCATCACTGTGAATAAAGGAAAATGGCTACGATATAGGAACTTGGGTTTCTCGTAATAAGTCTCTGTATTATGTCCATTAAAATGTTCTTATCTTCTCCTAATCAGGAATCGAGAGTTAAAAAGAAAGAAACTGTTGCCTGTTCACTGTAGTGTAGAGTGGCAACGGTAGGAAGGAAGCAGGTTGCGTGTTGTCTAAAATGCTCTTGGTGTACTGTGAACATCAAACTTTGAAGTCCTTCAGAGTAAATCTGCCCTTCCAGGAGGATGCCCTGCTTTGTTATATAGGCTGCCTCAATCTCCCCATCACCCACGTTAGGGATCAACCCGGGATGCCAAGCATGCCAGGCAACTGTTCCCTTCACTGAGCCACACCCCTCCCTCCTGTCTGAATCAAAATTGTTTGTTTTCATTACTTCAAGTGGGTATGTTCAAATGAGTGCAGGTGCCTTGGGAGCTCAGGGGCATCAGACTTCTTGCAGCCGGAATCACGGGTGATTGTGCTCTGTATGACACAGGTGCCAGGACAGCACTGGGTTCCTCTGTAAGAGCAGGCGGGACTCTAACTGCTGAGCCATCCATCTCTCTAGCACCACTGCTGTCTTCATTTTCAATATCATCGAAAGCAACAGTAGAGAGTATGGGCTTTTTTTTTTTTTTTTAGTTTTTTTTTTTATGTGTTCTTTGGTGTCATTTTTTAATATTATTTTATCTGATTTTTTTTGGTAATACCTAGTCTGTGATCTGGCATATTTGAAATAAGGCAGAAATACAAGTCG
Organism: Psammomys obesus; assembly: GCF_907164565.1. Classification (NCBI taxonomy): domain Eukaryota; kingdom Metazoa; phylum Chordata; class Mammalia; order Rodentia; family Muridae; genus Psammomys; species Psammomys obesus. The sequence goes on along the minus strand of NW_026595401.1, from coordinate 13,520 downwards.
ACATGTCCCTATAATGTATAGTGCACCAGTAGACTAGATAGTAGCAGCTCTCCGGTTTTCTTCTATGTCACCAAAATATGTCGTAAGTAAATTTAGACAGTATGTCGTCATGTGCTCCATAACGATACCCTTAGTCGTGGGAATCGTTCCTGTATAATGGTGGTGCCGAGGCGTGTCACCCAGTGATACTACACTTGTGTATTTAACTCTAATGTCTGTGTGGTGTTGACCAGTCGGTGACACCTCAGAACGTTCCCTCCACTGGTAAGTAGTTTCTGGCTGCGTTTCATATGCTTCTGATGTGTTCACTTCATTGATGAGATATAATCATTACTTGACCACGATACAACAAATTAAGAGGCGGTAGGAAAATATCGCGTGACCAAGTCTGAGTACTTTCCTGGTTCTCTTTGCTCTGTGGAGACCGGCACACAACCGTTCAATCGCGCGATGCTGTTTAACGTGGGTTTCAAAGAGGCCATGAAAGACAACGCCTGGGACTGTGTGATCTTCCACGATGTGGATCATTTGCCTGAGAACGACCGGAACTATTACGGATGTGGGGAGATGCCGCGGCACTTTGCAGCAAAGCTAGACAAGTACATGTACATGTGAGTAGCGCATCCGCTTTTGACGGAGCAGTGTGCTCTCAGCAGCATGCTGGGCCTCAGGCTGAGAGTGCTCGGGACCCTGAAAAGCATCTCCCCCGACTCCAGCATCCTAGGGAGCCAGGACAAGTCTGAACGGGGGGCGAGGGAGGGAGGGAGGGGAGGAGTCCGAACTCCTGTAGTAAGCACATAGATTTAGATCTGGGTTCTCACCCTCGGGGCTTGCCCTCCCAAGGGTGCTTTCCTTATCCTTGGGGCTGTTCTGGTATACATCCTAATCCTGCCATGTGTTAGCTGTGTGAAGAGATGGCTCAGAGTCCGGACTGCCCTTCTGCAGATCACCTGCTCTTTAATTATGTGAAGCAAATATTTCCCTCCCTGTGTGTGTGTGTGTCTGAAGGCCAGAGCTTGCTGTCAGGCATCTCCTTCCTTAGTCATTTGCCATCTTAGTTTTGAACCTGGGGTTCACCAACTCGTTTAGATTGGATGGTCCACAAACCTCAGGGACATGACTCATCCCCAGCGCTGAGGTTACTGGCACACACCTCTGTGCCCTGCTTTTTATGTTGGTGCTGGGGACTCAAATGCAGTTCCCTGTGTTTGCATAGCAAACACTTTACATACTGAGCCGTCGCTCCCCCCTTAAATGTCTTTATTGTGTAAGTAATTGTTAGTCTATAAAATCTGAAGCACTATGGGCAAAGTTAATGACCCCGTATTGACAGGAGGCTGGAGGAAAACAAGCGGGTGACTCAGATGGGAACGTCCCAGTCACTGGCCTTCCCACCACTAGTGACACCTTGCTGTAAGCACATAACCTGCTTTTTTAAAATGCGGCCTTAGTTGGTAACTCTCCACTGCGCACAGTGCCATGAGAAGGTCTGCTACAAGTGTATTCTCCTCTCCCTCCTGAGTTTCTCATTCCTTCTCCCAGGGAGTCATGCTCCCACACAGACACACTTTTACATAGAAGGGCTGAGGTTCCCAGGTGAGAGAAGCCTTGTAACATTTGTCTTTCTGAGTTTGCCTTACTCTGGTTAATACAATGATCTCTGGTTGTATCCGTTTTCCTTTTTCATGGCTGACTAAAAACCCATTGTGTGTGTGTGTGTGTGTGTGTGTGTGTGTGTGTGTGTATATATATTTATTTTATTTTATTTTATTTTATTTTATTTTTTAAATAGCAAGAAATGTTAGCGAGGGTGTGGACAGAAGAGAAGGTAGACATTGCTGGTAGGAATGTAAGGTAGCCCAGCCAGGGTGGGAATGACTACGAAGGGTCTTCAGAAGCAGCAGTTCCTGGAGGGTGAGTAGCAACCACATACTCTGGAGCAACCCAGAGGTTTAGCAGGGAGACGACGGCAGCGGGGACAGTGGTGGCAATTCAGGGTCTGCTAGGTCTAGGCCGGGACAGCAATCACCGGCGGATGCTCACAGTGCTGGCCGTGTGGTGATGTTACCTGCTGGGTTTGGTCTCCTCTCTGGACACTGTAAGATAAGTGCTGTTGAGATTGTTTTAATGTTTTTTTTAAAAAAGATATTTGTGATGCTTTCGTTTAACTTAGACTTTTTTGTTGCTGTTGTTATGTCTGGAATACAACCCCCAAAGTTGTCCTGGCAGTGTCCCCGCCACAGGCACTAGCACAAATAACTAAACGAAGTGAAACATTTAAAATAGTTCAGAGTCTGACCAACTCTTGGAATTCGAGTTAGAGAAAAGTAGGGAAAATAAAACCTAAATTAAAATTTATTTATTTATTTATTTATTTATTTTTGCAAAAAAAAAACTATTGTATTAAAAATAAATATATTTGGGGCTGGTGAGACGACTCAGGAGGTAAATGTGTTGGCAGAAAGGTGATAACCTGAGTTTGGGCTCTAGGACCCATGTGGTAAAAGAGAGAACCCACTTCTGCAAGTTGTCCTCTGACCTCCCCCACATAAATATGTGAAAAATGTTTTAAAAGTATATATTAAATATCTATGAGTATTTTGTTAATTTAATCCAAATAGGTGAAGTGATTTTAGCAATAGAAGTTTATTTCAAAATTAAATATGTTTCTTCATTATTTATATTTATCCTGCTCTAAGTACCAAATAATATGAATAAAGTCAGTTAGTATTTTTAAATGCTTTCAGTTTAGCAAGATCTAGTATTGCATTGGCAGTCACTAATCTCTTTAGGTATGTTTTTTGTGGGAATATTATGTACTTTTAAACACTGGGTTTTTAGTCAGAAAATTACTAGTAAATTTTAGTTGCTACACGTTTTGATTTTGCGTTTAACTTAACTTGCTTTGATATCCTATAAAAAAACATTTCACTTCTCAGTTCACATTCTCCAGGATGCCTTTTTTTTTCCTTTTTTTTCTAAATCAGCTTATTTTTGTAAAAAATAGAAGTCTGTGAGAGGTGGGACAATGTGGCTGGCACCCTGATGGACGTGGGATGCCCTTCTCTTTTCCAGTCTTCCCTATAAGGAATTCTTCGGTGGTGTGAGTGGCCTGACGGTGGAGCAGTTCAGGAAGATCAACGGCTTTCCCAATGCCTTCTGGGGATGGGGCGGGGAGGACGATGACCTTTGGAACAGGTAGGCTGAGGCACGGTTGCCTAGAACCCGGGTTTTAAACTCTGTGTTTATTTGGAAAATCACCCCACTTCTAAGACAGGAGACTTAGGGCTGGGAAGTTTTGTTCCCAAGTTTGTTTTTGCTCTTCCCCGTTTTTCTTCTGAAATTCATTTAATCCCTTTTATGTTACCTTGCAGGGTCCACTTCGCCGGATACAACGTAACCCGGCCAGAGGGGGACTTGGGGAAATACACATCTATTCCTCACCACCATCGAGGGGAAGTCCAGTTTTTAGGACGGTGAGTCCCGTGTCAGCTTGAGACTTCTGGGCCGATCTATAGCGTGCTAGGAAAAAGAAGGAGTTCTCTAACACGATCAGAGGTCTCCCTGGCCAAGGTTTCTGGCTTACAGTCACAGTGTACGTATGTGTGTGTGAAGGGAAAGACAGAAGTAGACAATTGTGTCTGTATCTAGCTAACTTCTTATTTTTAAAACGTGTCCTCCACCTAAGACATAATCTAGGTTGCAAGAGTAAAAGATTCTTTTTCTTTTTCTTTCTCTTGTTTTTACTTTTTAGCTGACCTGTCTTTGACTAGTAAAAGTCCAATTTAGAATAATGGCTTAGAGATTTTTAAGTATGCCTTTATTATAAGAATGACCCCAGAATGCATTTCACATCTTCCTCTTTTCAACACATTTACTGCATTTTTTTTTAAAGGTATAAATTACTACGGTATTCTAAGGAGCGTCAGTATATCGATGGATTGAACAATTTATTATACACGCCCAAAATACTGGTTGATAGGCTGTATACAAATATATCTGTGAACCTCATGCCGGAGTTAGCTCCAATTGAAGACTATTGAAAGAAGTTACTCTCGTGACGGGGTAGAGCACAGTGCTGGACCGTGAACTTGGCTTGAAGTATATCAGTGTCCCTGTCTGTGAGAAGAGCCAGCAGTCCGTAATGTTTACAGCGTGGGACTCCATCTATGACCCTCCCCCACTCCCCCTGCCGGGGGCATCCTCCATGGCAAGCGATGGACAGACTAGAACCCAGAGCCTGGGATCCGAAGTGAAGAGAGCTCCCTACAAAGAGAAGATTTTTATACCAAAATCTATAATTTAATTCAAGAGAATGCTTTTATTTCCGTTCAAACATATTTTGTACATATGTGATGTAAATTAAATGTGTTCAAAATTGTTGAAGAATAAGATGTCACAGTTTTGCATGTAATTGGTAATGCCTTCATTGGACTTTTATAGACATTTTTTTTATTTGCATGGAGAAAAAAAAACTATGTAAATTTACGTCGCCAAACAAAGATTAAGCCTTGTAAGAAATGAAGGGACTGTCAGCGACAGACAAAGATAATACAGTCACTTGTTCTTCTGGTGTTCAGCTTTAGACACTCTGCCTCTTGGGAAGAGGCACAGCCTTCCAGGGGCTTTGAAGGAACGAGGGAAGAACAGCTTTTCTTCCTGCCAGGATTACCTATTTTGTTTGTTTGTTTTTTTCCTTGCTTGCAATCTCATCAGATTTTTGCCAAGTCAACAGCCATATTGTTTATGCATGAGTACTACCAAGAAAATCTTCAGAGTTATAAAGTGACATGCTGTACAGGACCTCTTCATGTTAAATGTCTCTATGTACCTCCACTGTGTCAGGGATCTTGTGCCTCAAAAAAAAAAAAATGTTCCCAAGGTTGTGTTTATAGACCCTGTTTTTTTTTTTTTTTTTTTTTCAATCTCAGAGTGGACAGCATTATTATTTCCAGTTAATATGAACCAAAAGAAAATATCTTCTTTTAAAAGCATTTTTTAAAAGAATGAACGTATGGAAAAATCCAGTAGTGCTTATACAGATGAATTATACTAGTAGGTGAGAAATTAGATGCTCTATTTTTATGAAGATAAATGCTTAGATTAAAACAAACTTTAACTTTAATTCTCAGATGTACACAGCTCCCCTTTCACATCAGCCAGTCAGTCCAACTCCCTTTTTCCAATTTCAAGAAATCTCTGGTGTTATTAAAATGTTTTCCCTAAAAGTATAATTTGACAGATTGCCCCCCTCCTTTTCTGTGGTGCTGGGGATTGAACCTACCGCCTAGAGACTTTAAAATCAGTTAATTGAATGTGTGGACACGTTGGCTTCAAAATAGGTCTTACTGCCTAATGCTGAGTCTAATCATGATCAATCTGGATGAGGTTTTCTGTGACAAAACAACAAAGCCCAAACAGTATTCTTACTTTGAAAATTATCAATTATAAAGATTCTTGAAAAATATCTCCTACTCTCGTGTAACATCTTACTTCCCATACTTTCACAAAGTTAAAGCTACGCTGCCGTCTGTACAGTGAGCCTTCCCTCAGAGCGGAGAGTGAGAGAATTCTGGGTGTGAGAAAAGTTTGCTCCCCTTATGTAATGCTGAGAGCTTGGCTTGCAGTTGTCATCTTCTGTCGTAGTTTTGGTAACGCTGATGGCCACAAATCAAATCCTACAGTAATTAAAGTTCTTAATCCTGGAGAAAATGGATGTCCTCTCTGTCGTGACAACATTCTGTCCGTGTTTATTTCCTAGAAGTGGTACTGCAATATTTACCTTCCAATATTTTTGCTGCTCAGAATAGTGAAAAGTCAACACTTTCGGGAATGAGGATATCCATGTGTTATTGGTTTGTTGTCTGTCACTTGTGGCTGATGAAGTGTTTAATTGGACGGAATGGCAGCAGAATGAAATGTTAGTTAATATTGTGAAGGCTAGTGAGACAGGTGTGTGATGAACCCAGCGCTGGTCCCTCCTCACAGAGGTGGGGAAGTTGGCACCATGTGAAATCTTACTGGGGGAAACGCACTTTTTTGGGTTTGTTGGGGATGTCTTCATTGGGATACCTTTTTGCATTGATACATAGTTCACAGTTTCAGGAAAATTCAGAACTCCAGGAAATCTGCCTTATGCTCTGGGGTTAAATCTGGCATTAATATGGCTTCAGGAATTGGGTGTAAGTGTTTTTGCCCTATTCTGGTGTTGGATCTGATATGTCAGCCTGTGAGAACCACCTTACCACTTTGTTTTTTAATGCACACCATTTCAGTTATGAATAGTGACCTCTCTATGTTTCCATGAATGGCCTTTTTGCCCAGCTTCCGTGATCATAGGATGACAAATCTCTTCCTTACATGTTAGCAGAAGCAGACAGTGTGATGTAATCAAATCTGGCTGGTAGCTTTGCACTGGGTGTCTGTCCCCCGCCAGCTGCCTTGCTACCTGTAGTATTTAAAGTGGCTTCTCCCCTCCCCCCCCCCAAAAAAAAACAAAAAACAAGTCAAATCAAGAAAGTTAAAACATCTGAAACTAGGAAGAACGCTTTCTGATAACTTATCTGTCAGTTGTCTTAGTCTCAAATCCAGTGTGGACACAGAGATGCCGGCCAGTTCTCATGGCACTGGGGAAATTATATGGTGCCTTTGAGCTAGAGAAAGCAATGCGTGATGGGCTATTTATCAAAGAAAGGGAGAAGGTACACAAGTTCATTGTAACATTCTGTCTGATTCTTAGTGAAGATGCCATTTCATTCTTTGCCAAAGCTAGGGTTTTAATGAGGTGGCTTGCCCCGACCCCTTTATAAAATTATTTTCTGTTGTAGACCTTCGAGGTGGCTCAGGGGTAAAGGTGCCTGCACCAAGCCTGACAAGCCGAGTGACCCCTGGGCCCCACACTGTAGAAGCAGAGAGCTTACTCCTTCACATCGTCCTCCGACTTCCGAATGGGTGCTCCTGTGCAGACACACTACACACACAAGGTAGATTGAAGAAAGTTAAAAGTTAAATTTCGTGAAAAGATGTTCACTAAGAAAATATTATAAAATTTAAGTACAAAATTACCTATTAAAAACTCCCCTTCCAGCTATGCGGTGGTGGCGCACACCTTCGATCCCAGCACTAGGGAAGGCAGAGGCAGGCACATTTTTGAGTACCAGGCCAGCTTGGTCTACAGAGTAAGTTCCAGGGCAGTCGGGGCTACACAGAGAAACCCTGTCTCAGACAAAACAAAAACTCCTATTCCAGTCAAGTTACTGATAACTATATTAAAACAAAATGGAAGTGTAGCCAATACAATAGTCTCCCTATGGAGACTCTCTGAGCATGGAAGCAGATTCTGGTGTCATTGTATTTGGCTTTGTCCCATTTCTTTACATATCTTTCAGGTAAATAGCACTCTAGATTTCTTGCCTTGGGTTTGCAGATTTTTCATTTGTGAAGCAAACTGTCATAGTGCTGTTTTTCGGGAGGAGGAAGTGTACTTAAGATTATTTATTACAATATGGAATACTTCTATGTAACTGCATTGATGTAAGTAGTGCTAGTGATTTCTTGCAGTCTTTTTTTTTTGTCTTGTTTTGCTTCTCATAGAAACGTTTGTACTTTTTTATCATTGTCTTTTATGAAATATAATGTTCTAAAGACTTTGTGTGGTGATGTCATTGTTTTCTCTCAGGATGTCTTGGGGATCAGATGTTCCCCCCCTAAGTGTTGGGTGAATTACTGATGATTTTGTGGTTGAGGGTGCACTGGAAAGACACGGGGATCAACACTTAAATACACTCAGTGTTCCTCCTTCCCCCAAACACACTAGCATTTAAATACTCATCCACACACTTGGTAACCTTGGTATCAAGAATTATTTCACCCAGGGTTAAGATGAGTTAGTGGGTAAACTGTTTTCCCCACAGATGTGGGGGCCTGAGTTTGTCCCCAGAACCCACGTGATGCTGGACATGGTAACACATCCCACATCCCATGCTGAGATGGGAAGTGGAGACAGGAGAATTCCTGGAGGCCTGTGGGCTTGCTGACCTGATGTATGTCACAGTGAACAATAACAAAAAGACCCCGACTTACAGAGGACAGGAGGCAAGGCTCAGTTTCTGAGGTTGGGATTTTCCTCTGACCTCCGCCTGCAAGCTGTGGTGTGGTGCTTGCATACATGCATGCACACGTACACACACGTGCACGCATGTCCACGTACACATCCAAGAGCCAAGAATTATTTTCTTGCCTTCACCCTGAACTTCCTTTTTCAGGCACAGCTTCAGGGAGCTGAACTGAATGTCACACTTAACTCAGTTTTCAGGTATTAAAGATATTTAAGGAAAAGCAGTCAGATTCTAAATTCCTTGGGACTAGATGTGTATTTGCATTTGGAACTTGGTCATGAGTTTTTTTGGACTTAACTGTTTCTGTAATGAATTCTGGGTATTACTAATATTTAGAGAACTTGTGACCTATAGATGATTATCAATGCATAGCACAAATGATGTCAGTCATTAAGTAACCACCATTTAAACGATCAGACCTAAAATGTAATTTAGGTTATTATGCCAGGGGTTCATGGCTCTGGTGTGTGCCACAGAGAACAGACTTGTGTGCATGTGTATAAATGTGTGTATGTATGTATGTAGTTATATTATTTGTATAAGTATATATTTACTTAACTTAGATCAAGGTGTTACTGGGGATGGAACCTAGAACCCCGGAAAGATCACTCTAACACTGAGCTATATCCCCAGACTTTGATTTTCTGAGACAGTCCCCCAAGCTGCTCTAGAACTGTGAGGCCCCGACCTGCTTCTACATTATTCTGCTGCCTCAGTCTCTCTGGGATTACAGGCATATGCCACCACACCTAGCTGTTGAATTTAATAGTTATATGCATACATTTTTGGTCCTGTCTTTACATACATGTTTGGACAAAATGGTTTAATCTAGAGAAGGCTATTTGTAGGAGTCTTAAACTGTATACCACTCTTGATTAAAATGACTCCAGAACAAAGAGAATTGCAACTACAATATACTATAGAAGGAGAAAAAGTAGAGGAGGGGGTTCCCCTTTCTCCACAACCTCTCCAGCATGTGTTGTCACTTGAGTTTTTATCTTGGCCATTCTGATGGGTGTAAGGTGAAATCTCAGGGTCGTTTTGATTTGCATTTCCCTGATGACTAAAGATGCTGAGCATTTCTTTAAGTGTTTTTCGGCTGTTCGATACTCCTCTGTCGAGAATTCTCTGTTTTTAGCTCTGTACCCCATCTTTTAATTGGATTATTTGATATGTTGCTGTTTAACTTCTTGAGTTCTTTATATATACTTGATATTTAGCTCTCTGTCAGATATAGGGTTGGTGAAGATTCTTTTCCAATCTGTAGGCTGTCGCTTTGTTCTGACAACAGTGTCCTTTGCTTTACAGAAGCTTTTCAATTTCATGAGGTCCCATTTATTGATTGTTGCTTTTAGAGCCTGTGCTGTTGGTGTTCTGTTCAGGAAGTTGTCTCCTGTACCAATGAGTTCAAGGCTCTTCCCCACTTTTTCTTCTAACAGGTTTAGTGTGTCTGGTTTTATGTTGAGGTCTTTGATCCACTTGGACTTTAGTTTTGTGCAGGGTGATATTTAGTTTTGTGCATGGATCTATTTGCATTTTTCTACATGTAGACATCCAGTTAGACCAGCACCATTTGTTGAAGATGCTGTCTTTTTTCCATTGTATGGTTTTGGCATCTTTGTCAAAAATCAGGTGTCCTTAAGTATGTGGATTTATTTCAGGGTCTTCTATTCGATTCCATTGATCCACCAGTCGGTTTTCAAGGAAATCATGAAATTTGCAGGTAAATGGTGGGAACTGGAAAAGATCATCCTGAGTGAGGTATCCCAGAAGCAAAAAGACACACAGGGTATATACCCACTCATAAGTGGATATTAGACATATAATATAGGATACACCTACTAAAATCTAAAGAACACCTAAAGAAACTAATCAAGAAGGAGGACTCTGGCTAAATGCTCAAACCCCATACAGCAAGGCAAAGAGGCTGAACATTAGAAAAAGGAGAAAACAGGAACCTGCCACAGAGGGCCCCTGAAAGGTTCTACCCTGCAGGGTATCAAAGCAGATGCTGAGACTTATAGCCAAACTTTGGGCAGAGTGCAGGGAATTTCATGAAAGAAGTAGGAAATAATTAGACCTGGAGAGAACAGGAGCTCCACAAGAAGATCAACAGAACTAAAAAAATCTGAGCACAGGGGTCTTTTCTGGGACTGATATTCCAACCAAAGACCATTGATGGAGATAACCTAGAACCCCTGCACAGATGTTGTCCATGGTAGTTTAGTGTCCAAATGGGTTCCATAGTAATGGGAACAGGGACTGTCTCTGACATGAACTGATTGGCCTGCTCTTTGATCACCTCCCCCTGAGCGGGGAGCAGCCTTGCCAGGCCACAGAGGAAGACAGTGCAGCTACTACTGATGAGACCTGATAGACTAGGATCAGAAGGAAGGAGAGGAAGACCTCCCCTATCTGTGGACTTAGGGAGGAACATGTGTGGAAAAGGGGGAAGGAGGATGGGATTGGGAGGGGAGGAGGGAGGGAGCCAGGGGGATACAAAGTGAGTAAAGTGTAATTAATTAAAATTTAAAAAAAAATGGAAAGAAAAAAAAAAAAAGAAAACAGAAAACCTGGTACTCTGCCCAGTGGAGAGACAGCAATTCTCTGTATACTGAGCAGGCCTGGGGGAGGATTGTGAGTTTCCAGTCAGCCTGTACTGCATAAGGGAAGATGAAAGAAAGAGAGAAGGAGGGAGGGAAGAAGGAAATTTTCTATTTCTATTTCTTATCTAATGAAAAGTAAAGGAAGTGAATTGAATGGCTTGAAAGTTTCCTCCCTTGTTCCACGATTCCTATTCAATTTGTTCCTCAATGGGATACGTAATTATAATGCTTTAGCTTCAGGGCATAGAGTGAAATTACATCTACTTCCAGTAAAGACTTCTAAAAGAAATTTTTAGATAAGTGGCTACTAAAAACCCATTATTAACAAATAATTACTTGATTATTTGCTCCAGTTTTTCCTAATAGTCCTTTGGATGGCTTCTATTTATTTAACAAACTCTCTGTCTAGGCAATACCATATTCTTTTTTAAGAAGCAATGGAATCCTTCATACAACACAAAACACAGTGCGTGTGCACACTTGTGGGTGGGTAACGCCTTCATATTTCCTTGAATTTCTTTGAACTTAAAGCCTAAATTATAAACTGTGTTGTAAGGCCTGACCCTCTAGGCCAAACCTGCCACCGCCTTCCTGAGATCCATCATGACGGGACTGTTTACATTGCCTCCTAGGAGGAGGGTGGGAAATGCGTGAACCCTCAACCTGAGTATCTGGCCATTCCTTCCAGCCATTTGTAGAACGTTCTGCCCTAGTTGCCCACAGCTAGTATATAAGCTAGAAAAAACTAGGGGAAGGGGGTCCCTTCTATGGGGCTAGAGGGAAGTCACAATCCATGTGGGGTGAACACTTTGTGGCGTGGCTGATAGGGAGTCGCTCATGGCCCTGTCAGCAACTCATCACCCCTGCTCTGTTAGTAAGCCCAATAAACTCACTGACTCCCCAAAGTGTGCAGAGGTGGACTAGACTTCGGTTTGTGATTGGCAACTTTAGAGGAGGGAGTGGATGTTGTTCACATCTTCCTCAGGAAAAAAAAAACTTCTTGTGACAAATTGACTTCTAAAGAGGATTTTTGTCATTTGGCTTATTTGTTTTAGTTTGGTTTTTTGGTTTCTTGGAGACAGGGTTTCTCTGTGTACTTTGGCTGTCCTGGAACTACCTCTGTAGAGCAAGCTTGCCTTTAACTCACAGAGATCTGGCTGCCTCTGCCTCCCCCAGTGCAGGAATTAAAGGTGTAAGCCACCACCATCCAGCTGTAAAAAAGATTTTGTAGGCGTTCAGTCTTGGGATGTATGGACTTCTACAAATTCTCAAAATTCCTTCAGCCACCTCCCTTGTCTGATTCCTTTTGAATGAGCAGGAGTGCCTAGCATTGAGGATTTCCTCTCCCCTGCATTGGACCCTCTTTTGAAACTGCAAAATGAATCTGCTTTGACTCCTGAACCTACTCTCACTTCTGAATAGATGTGAGAAATAGATGTGAAAATCAAAAAAGGAATTAGATTGAAAGAGCTTAGAATGTAATAAACGAAATAATATTCTCTTCATTAACCATTCTGTAAGCTGTCCCTGTGATCCTACAAGATATTCAAAGACATTAAAATGAGAAAATCAAGCCAGTGTGGTGGTACACACCTTTCCAGCACTCAGGGAGACAGAGGCAGGCAGATCTTTGTGAGTTTGAGGCCAGCCTGGTCTACAAAGTAAGTCCAGGACAGCCCAGGCTAAACACAGAAACTGTCTCAAAAAAACAGAAACACGAACAAACAAAATCAGTGAGGCCAGGTGTGGTGGTGAGCCAGAGGGACCACCACAAAAAATAATTCATGAACATTTTGTCTCAGCCTTTTCACCATGATAGTCCGTGATTGTGTGTGTACAGTATTAGAACAATGACTTGACATGGTTAAGATGTGAACTCTTTTTTCCCTTTCTTCTTACAAGGCCCTTTTACATTAGCTGCTGGTGAGGCAACTACTCAATTTACTCCTAAGCACCTGCTACTTACCACATTTCTTCTAGGACTTCTCCTGACACGTGTCAACCTTGGGCCTTTGCCAGTTTTACTGTTTGTGTAATTAACCACTGTCAAAACTTCTGAGCATCAAAGAATATCCATTCTGCCGAGTGTTTCTTAATCATAACCCAGGGCCATTGGCATGGAAGAAAGGCTTTCTAAGGTAAAGGCAGAAAGCTGGCTTCATAAAAATCAAGTTCTTCCTTGGAATGTCAGGTGTGTTCAAGTGTTAGCCGATCTCATCAATCCCAGTCCTCCAGTGGCTCACTAAACTGGGAAGGATCCAGCTTTGAAAGTTTGCCGTTAGCTGGCTCATGACAAGGGCTCTCCGAATTCAAGCCCTTGTCAGTCCTTCTTAAGAGTTTACCGCCATTTGTTAAACTCTATTATTACTGAAGAGCAGTCATTTCAACTACCCTTCCCAAGTCTGTGTGTACAGCCGGAAAGCAGTCTACACATGGAAGAGAGCCACTCCTACAGGGATGCTCAGAAATATGACACGTTGATGGCATGTGTTCTCCATGTTTACCCACTCTATCAGTTTTCTATTCAGAAGAAAGATACTTCTTGAGGGTCAGAGTAACCACTACCCCTTCAAGAGCCTGAAGAACACAAGTTGAAACAGTGATGATTAAATTAATAATATATATCAAAGACATAAAATCTATTTTAAGACTGTCTGAAGGTTAGGCACGTTGGTATATAACTGTCATGCGGTACATGCTTACTGGACTCTGGTCCTCTGCAAGGACAGTGTGTGCCCTTAACTGTTGAACTTCTTCTTCTTCTTCTTCTTCTTCTTCTTCTTCTTCTTCTTCTTCT
>NW_026595400.1:0-9355 GCF_907164565.1 Psammomys obesus | reverse complement strand
ATCTATCTATCTATCTATCTATCTATCTATCTATCTATCTATCTATCTATCTATCTATCTATCTCTATATATATATCACTAGAAATTCTCACACTCTGTTAGACCTATGGGAGCTCATCATCCCTAGAATGATCAACTCCCAGGTAGGTCTTACATGGACTGGATAGAACGCTGTCAGCCAATAATGGCGTTTTGAGCACCAAGATATATCTTAGTGACTTTCAACCTCATTGTTCCACATCTTAGCTAGGTCTCTCTGCTGTTGTGATAAAACGCTGACCAAAAACAAGGTAGGGGAGGAAAAGGTTTATCTCACCTACAATCTCCAGAACACAGTCATCATTGAGGGAAGTCAAGGCAGGAACTCCAGGAAGGAGCTCGTAGGTAGGAACTAAAGCAGAGGCCATAGAAGAATGCAGTTTGATTTAAAAAAAATTAATTATCAGGTGCATTATCTATGGACAGGTATCACTACTGCTGTACTAATTAACTAAAGATGACCTACATGTACAAAATATAGCTAGGGCTGACAGCAAAGAAGATTCTAGGGTGATGGAAAACTTGGCCTTGCCCTCCTCTAGGCACTGACTTCTTGCTACAACATCTGCTTTTCAAACCTCTTCTCTTTTGGCAAATAGCAATGCTATGGTTTCATTTCTGTTGCTATGACCACATATCTGATACAAAGCAACTTTGTGGAGTGAGGGTCTCCTTCTGCTCACAGTTTCTGGCAAGAACCCATCACTTGGGGGAAGTCACAGATGAAGGTACTTGAGAGGGCTGCTCGCGCTGAAACCAGTCAAAAGCAGAGGGAGCAGGGCAGTGGTGGTGTGTGCCTTTAAACCCAGCAGAGGAGGCAGAGGCAGGCAGATCTCTGTGAGTTCAGGGATGACCTGGTACACAGAGAGACTTCCAGGACAACCAGGGCTACACGGAGAACCCTGTCTTGAAAAACAAACCAAAACAAAACAGAGGAGAAAGGATTGCATGCACGTTTCTTACTCAGGTAATATTCTCTGCTCTTCCAAAGGTCTCCTGTCCTGAGTAGTAATGAGCTTCAAGGCAGGTCCCGACTAACTACAAAAATCAGTTTCTGACAGTTTCAACTTTTATCAGCCAAAAGAGAGTCCAAGTCATTAGCATCTGTGAGAGCAGATTACAGCACAGGTCACAGCGCTTTCATGTTCTGGACACTACAGTGAGGTTTTACACAGTAGCAGATATGATTTTCAGCCACTCTCCATCTTGGTCAGGAGAACAAATTTAATCTCACCACAACTCTTGTTGGAAATCCTAAATGGGGGAGAAACAGGCTCTTTCTTTATTCTTTTCCCATTATTTCCCATTTCCTGCCCCCATGCATGAAATAATTAGGGCTGCTGGGACCTGGTTGAGAATTTTCTGTTAGGAGAAAGAATTTTTCTGGAGAAGTTTGTGGGGGGAGGGGAGAAATGTCGATATCAGTTATAGAACATGTAAAGAACATCTGTCACGTGCCAGGTACCATGCGAGGACTGTTCCGGCTATGAAATGGACCTTTAGATAAAGGATATAATGTGTCCATCCTCAAAGTCCACTTTTTTATGGGCTTTTCTGAGCCCAGCCAGGATTTTTTTTTGACACCGTGATGAATGCTTTGTGTCACGGCTGTGAGGCCCTTGTGCAGCTGGACCGAAGTGTATGAACACTGTGCTGGGATGTTCTACACTCCAGGTTTGGCCGCATTAGAAACGACGTTCTGCAGGAGTCGCTTTTAGTTACAGTAGCAAGAAATTCGAGGCGCCAAAGGAAGGTGGCAGCTCTTTCCCCCGGAGCTCTTTGCAGACGCTGATGGTGGCAGGTAGATGAAGGGTGCCTCCAGGCATCCCAGGCTGTCCTTGTTCCTTTTGTCATTGCACAGCCCTTCTTTCTGATGGTTGGTCCAGAATGTGGGCCAGCTCCTGGCTGTGATCGTGAAGTAGATGACATCTCCCGCCCATAAACATAAGCTTCTTTATTGCTGTCTATTTCTGTCTGAACTGTCTCAAGCATATGAGCACAAAGGGTGGCTCTGTTTTGGGATGCTGTGGATCCCTTGTGATGTTAGGACCTAGGCAGCTGCTGCAGGGCATCATCTTGAAGGTTAAGTTCAGGCACATTTTCAGACCCAGCTCTCTGCTTTATTGTCCAACTGGATGTGGACACTCCTACCTTACACTCCTATTGCTATAGACAAACCACCCCAATGCCATGCCTTTTCCACTGTGGCAGGCTGTAGCCTCTGAACTGTGAGCCAAAATAATCCTCTCTTCCTTTAAGTTGCTCTGTCAGGTAATTTGTCCCAGTGATGGGAAAAGTCACCAATACAGTGTCTTCCGTGGCTGATGCTAAATCATTTTCCTGTATCCCAGCAAGCTATGCTCAGCCCCTGAATGGTGATTCAGAAGGACCCTGGACTGAAAACTTCTTCAGGCTTCCCTTCCAGACTTCCATTTCATCATCATCTCCTTCAACTGTGTCATCTAATCTGTCATCATGTTTGTGGGAGTAGAACTCTGCTTTCCCAATGTTGATGAAACAGTTCTCACCTAAAGGGAATAAGATTATTTTGAGACCAATATAAGTGTTTACAGCTTAAAACTCAGGTTGCCTCTGGATTTCTGTGAGTTTGAGGCCAGACTGGTCTACGCAGTGAGCCCAATACAGCTAGAGAAACACCGTAAAAGAAAACATAAAACAAAATTAGGTCACCTCAAAAGATATATTCTACCATGGAAGTTGTCATACAGGCTTTTATTGTAGAACATAAAAAGTCGCCCATGAAAGCGTTTGCCAAACATATTGCTGGAGACCGCAGGTACACTGGTTGCAACTAAGGGAGAAATTCTACAGTAGGTCTCAGTGCTAACTGTCTGATGATATTATTAGCTTTTGGGTCAGAGGGAGCAAATGGTCTGCTAAGAGTACACTTTAAGTGTTTTTTAAAGATTTATTTTACGTCTATGAGTGTTTGTCTGCATGTATGTATGCATTCTTCGTGCATATCTGGTGCCTGAGAAGGCCAGAAGAGGACATCAGATCCCCTGGATTGGAGTTAGGGACGCAAGAAAACAAACCTTGCAAGAGCAGTCAGTTCACCAACCATCAAGCTCTTCCTTCAGCCCCATAAGAATACAGTTGGCACAGGTCTTTAATCCCAGCATCTGGGAGGCAGGGGCAAGACTATCTCTTGAGTTCAAGGCCAGCCTGGTCTACAGAGCTACGTCAAGGATAGCCAAGGCTTCACAAAGAAAAGATGCCCTGTCTAGAAAAACCAAAACCAAAACCAACCAACCAAACACACACACACAAAAACTCACAACAACAATAACAACCAAAAAACATTTTAAAGAGAGATGGCTCAGTGGTTAAGAGGCTCCCTGCTCTTGTAGAGGACCTGGATTCAGCTCTCAGAACCCATGTCAGATGGTTCACAGTGACTTGTAACTCCAGCCCCAGGGGATCCAATGTCCTCTTCTGGCCTCTGTGGTTAGCTGCTCTCCTGTTCACATACCCACATACAAATACACATACATACACACAATTCTGAAAACAAAATACATCTTTAACAAAAGACTATGCTTGTAAAGTGCTCCCTAACGGTCACAGGGATGCTGTGTCAGACACAGGGTTAGGCAATGGATGAATTTTAAGGTACTAAAGGTAGTGTAAGATAGCGTGGCTCTTATCGGCAGCTTTTCCAAGTGTCCTCAGTGAGGAAATTCTCATCAACCACTCAACACTGCAGAACCTTCAACACTGGTGTGACTTTATATTTTTCAGGGACCTTCAGTATATACCGAATGAAACCCAAACAATCCAGACTGCTGTTCCCATGTAGGTTAAAAAGAAAAAAAAAGCCTTCTTTTGTCTTTTTTCTACCAAAAGCAGAGGTGGAATGAGAGACTACTGAATTCCCCCAGAATACTTGCAAAGTTTTCCTGTGGTCTAAACAGTCAGTTCTGGCTCACCATGTATTGTAGACCTTCCTCTTGTTTTCCCAAAAGCCTGTGAATGCAGGGAACATGCCCATCCCAGCCTCTTGGGAGGGCAGGCATTTTCTAGCCTAACTGTCCTTCCTGTCCTTCACTTCCCTTGCCAGAAAGGTGTCTAAGTCCTTCTGGTTGGTGAGCTGGGATTTTATGATGGCTTCCAAGAGTCCTGAGAGCTGCCTGTTTGAGAAGGTGGTCACACATTCTCCACCTCATTTTTTGGCCCTATCCTGATGGCTGCCATGTCCTGTCGGAATCTCCATACCATAAACTGGGAGCACTTGTGCTTTCTGAATTCAACTCCAGTTGCTGTGAGGGCGTCAGGACATGTTCTCAGAACCCTTTCAGGACCTTCTACGGGCTGGAGGCGGATCTGCAGACAGGAGGAAAGGTTTCTATTACTACCAGAAGACGGCAGTTCAGAGTGGTGCGAATGGAGTCATACCACGGGAGAACAGCGATTTGAAACAGATGCATCTAAGAGAGAATGAATCCAGGAGTGGGGAAGGCTCCCAGTGTTCCCCAGGGAGGAGAAGGAAAACAGTGTGTGGGGATGCTGAAGACAGGCATCAGTACGTCCTGTCAGCCCGATGCCTGCCAGTGTTGGCGGGGGTAGGGGTGGTTCGTGGTGGTACTTTAAGAGAGTCGACAGGGAAGCCCTGGGGCAAAACTGGAGGAAATGCAAGAGAGCAGAACTGTGACTCTTATAAGTGAACTTCATGAGCTCTGATCCTGGTCTGAGGTGAAAGGTAAATCCTTTCCTGAGCCTCCCTTTCCCCAGGCAGTGAGTATAGAATGGTGATGGCCAGGAACAGAGAGCTGATGACCATGATTATCTTCATCAGCTTCCCTTGCCAGCTTCATTGTTTACAAAGTGCCAGCAAGAAAAGCAGCTACATAACTAATCAAGAGAGAGGACCCTGACTAAAACGCTCAATCCCCATCCCGAAAGGCAAAGAGGATGGACATCAGAAGAAGAAGAAAACAGGAAACAACCTAGGAACCTGCCACAGAGGGCCTCCGAAAGCCTCTGCCCTGCAGACTATCAAAGCAGACGCTGAGACTTATGGCCAACTGTTGGGCAAAGTGCATGGAATCTTATGAAGGAAGTGGGAAATTGTAAGATCTGGAGAGGACAGAAGCTCCACAAAGAGAGCAACAGAACCAGAAAATTTGAACACAGGGGTCTTCCCAGAGACTCATACTCTAACCAAGTACCAGGCATGGAGATAACCTAGAACCCCTGCACAGATGTAGCCCATGGCAGTTTAGTGTCCAAGTGGGTTATATAGTCATGGGAAGAAGGACTGTCTCTGACATAATCTGATTGGCCTGCTCTTTGATCACCTCCCCCTGAGGGGAGAGCAGACTTACCAGGCCACAGAAGATGACAATGCAGCCACTCCTGATGTAATCTGATAGACTAAGATCAGAAGGAAGGAGAGGAGGATCTCCCCTATCAGTGGACTTGAGGAGGGGCATGCGTGAAGAAGGGGGTAGGATTGAGAGGGGAGGGGATATGGGGGGATACAAAGTGAATAAAGTATAATTAATAAAATAAAATAAAATTTAAAAAATCAAAAAAGAAAGAAAGAAAGAAAGAAAGAAAGAAAGAAAGAAAGAAAGAAAGAAAGAAAGAAAAGCAGATACAAACCAGCCTCTGCCTTACCTGAGCATGGCCTCCCATCCTTGGGTCTCTAAAGCCACATGGTGCACACAGGATGGTTCTGTCTCCCAGGGGCCCCTTTGTCCTCTTGTAAAACCATAGTGCACGGCAGAATGGACAGCTCCTTGGATGCTCCTGCTCTTCCTCTCGGTGGGTGTGACGGTGCAGCGCCGTTTTCCTTTTGGTCTTGTTTCCCTCTAGTTAATATAACCATTCTGCCACTGCTGTACCCCAACACTAGTGGAAGTCAATGTGGATGAAAACTCCAGAGAGCATACAAGAGCTCACAGAACCTCATGGAGCCGCCATCTCTTTAAATACTGACTCACACCGCGAGAACACAGGCCCTTCGTGCTAGGCTTCGTAGATATGTGTCTGAAGAGTGACTTCAACACTGAAGTCAGGGAAGAGAAAGTCTACGTGATTTGGTCACACAAGCCAAGTACGTGAAAGACAAGTGAAATGCCAAGACGCAGCTTGCCTTCGCCAAGAGTTCAAGGAGTTAGCTTGAAACAGAAGCAAGCGGGATTCCTGTAAGACTTCAAGAACTGCCTTCTCTGAAGCTGAAAACTTGAGTGAGTTGTCAGGGACAGGAGTCCTTTCTCCTACCACAGGTGCCTGTTGCTAACTGGGCTCTGGCTGGTGCAGCTCCTCAGCTTTCGTTAACTCTTGGGGGTCTTGACTATATATAAATTTCAAAGCATTCCACAGACCTTTCTTTATCTAGGGCTGGTATGGCTTTTTGTATAGTTGAAAAACAAGCAGGTGTAGAAGCTGAATTACAGATTCAAGGACTGGGCAGGGGTGGGGGGTGGGGCCTTCTGCAGGTCACACACTGTTCTCCTTCAGTGGTCATGAGAGTTCCAAAACCTCAATGAACAAAGAAAACTTGTTTTGCTCCAAAAGGAAAATAAGAAGGAAACCCTTCAAGCCAACAGCAATGTTGCCTGGCCTCTGCGATCCCCGAAAACCTCTGAGCTGTTGTTGGCTCTGCCTTGTTGGAGCCAGACCATCCTGCTAAGGAGGAATGCAGCCCGGCCCAGCTTTGACCTCCTCCACTGTAACCTGGTTGCTAGGCAACGAGTAAAGATTAGCTTGTTGTAGTGAATGGAAATTTCTCCTTTGTACTGTTTAGAGAGATGAAAAATAGTTAAGGGTATTTGAGGAAAAAAAAACAAACCCTTTTATGTCTTTGGCTCTTGGATTGTTTTTCAAGATTAATTTTATCTATCATCTATCCATATCTATCTCAATCTATTTATCTATCATCTATTTAGTGTGTATGTGTGTGCATGTGTGTGTGCCCAGTGTCCATGCTGGTACCCGAGGAAGCCAGAGATGGCATCAGTTCTCCTGGAACTAGAGCTATCAACAGTTGTACACTGCCATGTGGGTGCTGGGATCTGAACCCAGGTCCTCTGCAAGATCTGTACCCAGGCGCTCTTACTGCTGAGCCTTCTCTCCAGCCCACAGATTATTACTTAAAGATCCGCCTTTTTTATTCTAACCAAAAGACAGAAACAAGCAACAGATGTTTTCCGGTGGCCCTGAAGTGTTCTCGTTCGGAGCTTTTTTCTTGTTCCTGCAATTACTTCTTTCTCAAGGGAGAAGCACCTGATCGTTCGACCAGCGTTGGAAGACTGGGTGTGGCAGCCCGGCCTATAATCGTAGTAACTAGGGAGGATGAGACTCCAAAAGTTCAAGGCCAGTTTGGGCTACAAGGTGAGACCTTGTCACTCCACCTTCCCGCCAAAAAAGAAAAGGAAGGTTGAAGGGCAGGGAAGGAAGGACAGAGACCTGGATATCTGCACAGGGTCATACACCGTTAGGCTAAGCACGGTGGCATGGGTCAATCGGCCCAGGTACCGGAGAGGTTGAGACCTGAGCTCAGGAGTCTGAGGCCAGCTTTGGAGAACACAACAAGACTGCAAACCATGACCCTCCCCCCCGCCCCCGAAGTAAAATGTTAATTGTGAAATCTTGAGTGAGAATATGAAAACTCGACAAAAATTCTTTTGAATTTGCTGTGTGCATGAAAATTTTCTCAAGGTTTTTTTTTGGGGGGGAGAATGTCTACAGATGCAAATATCCTCGAAGCTGATTTTGGTCCTGCTCTGTGTAGTTTAAGGACATTTAGCAACAAATGCTGTGTGTAAAGTGTGTGTGGGTAGGGACAAAGTTCTTGGCTCCAAGTGTACATAATTCTATAAGGCAAACCCCAAAACACAGGCTTGTTTTTGTGTGTGCACACAAGCACACGGACAGATTTCCCCTGCCGCCTGCTTTGTCTGTTAAGTGTGAGAGGTTAGGTGAATGGCCGTGTGCTGTTTTGTTTGCTTTACGTACAAATGCGTTCATAAATCAAGGGGGGAAAAAGTGCTTTGGTCCCAGCTATCTTCCCATTTGAGTTATGGGAAAATGTGTCTGTAAGAATCATATTTTGCCTCTGTTGGTTTTATGACTTTGTTGACATAACATTTAATATTTACTTTAGAGCAAGGAAAAGAGGGACTTTTTACATGGAAAAATCAATAAGATTCCGAGGAGAAAAGGACGTTAATGTTTAACACTCCCAATGGTTAGCGCTGCCTTACGGCCCCCTCCTCTCTCCACCGCACTGCCCTCGGTGCCCATCACCTCGCGCCCACCTCCCGCTGCAGCCAGCATGCTCTCTGCGCTCTGCCGCCTGCTCTGAGAGGGGGGTGTGGGGTGGCAGTCTAGTCTCTCAGCGCCTGGCAAGGGTTACAGCTTTTTCTCTCACAGCCTCTGATCTGCCTGCTGCCTCCCCACCTACACCTGACCCGTGTGAGGTGACCTCTGACCTGTTGATCCCTACCCTTGCGTGTGCAGCCTCCCAATTGTCGCTAAAACCTCACCTCTCTCTGAAAAAAAAAAAAAAAAAAAAAAAAAAAAAGACCTTCGACGTGTTCTCTGCCCCTTTGCTTCTGAGGGCAGGCAGAGACCTGGAGAAACTAAGAGAGGAACAGATCTCTCTGATAAGCGTTCTCCCTGCCCTCCCCCTTTCTTCTCCTCTTCTCCGATTCCCTCCCCTCCTTCCCTGTCTTCCTTCCTCTTCTCCTCCTCTTCCTCTTCTTTCCCGCTCCTCTCCACCTCTTATTGAACCCAGGGCTTTATACCGATAGCCAGCCGAACTTGATCTTTGATGGCTTCTTTCTCAGCTCTGGCCTCCATGTGCAGAATAAGTTCTTTATGACCCCTGCTTCCACCCCCACTGTGAGCAAAGAGGGCAAGGGCTGGGCTTTACTTTTTAAATCACGAATGAGTGCTCTGCACAGAGACTTCAACCAGTGTTTACCTAATCGAATGCAGTTTTTCTGAAAAAGTCAACATCTGTTCTCAAAATTGCCCTCCACCAGGCTGTGCTGCTTGTCTGTCCGGTCAGTCATTTCTCCAACGGCACCATTTAAAAGATGAGCAAATGTGCATGGCTGACCTTCAGAGAGCATTCTGTATTTCATCACCAAGAATGGTACAGGTTTTATTTCACTTCCATAACTGGGGCCCCACTGCACAGGCTTTAAAATGTTTTTCCTTTGCATAATGTGTGTATGTGTAGCTATATGTGTGTGAGTGTGTGTAGGTGTATGCGTGTGTGAGCATGTGTGAGCATGTGTGTGTGTGTGTGTGTGTGTGTGTGTGTGTATGTAGTGTGTGAGTG
>NW_026595399.1:0-3002 GCF_907164565.1 Psammomys obesus | reverse complement strand
CCTTCCTTCCTTCCTTCCTTCCTTCCTTCCTTCCTTCCTTCCTTCCTCCCTTCCTTTTGTTTCTTGGTCTTTTGAGACAGGGACTCTCTGTCTAGCCCTGGCTCTCCTGGAATTCACTCTGTAGACCAGGCTGGCCTTGAACTCAGAGATCCACCGGCCTCTGCTCCTGAGTGCTGAGGTTAAAGGCACGCAGCACCACTCCTGGCTTTTTATTTACTGTCTTCTTGAGACAGGATCTGCTATAGCTCAGGCTGGCCTCAGACTCACTGTGTAGTCCAGAATGACCTTGGACTCCTGACCTTCCTACCCCCGTTTTCCATGGGCTGGAATTATAGGCACAGGCCCCAGAGCTAGCTTCTCAACTTCTTAAGATTCTGTTCTCTTTAACTTTTGAGGTATTTACGGAGATAGTGCTCCACTCCCTAAGGCATTCTTCCACAACTGATGTTTATTTAGTTACTTTTGATGCTTTGGCTCCAGGTGCAAGATGCTAAGCCTACCCACTCATTTATACAGCTTATGGCTACTG
The DNA here is from genome assembly GCF_907164565.1 of Psammomys obesus. Classification (NCBI taxonomy): domain Eukaryota; kingdom Metazoa; phylum Chordata; class Mammalia; order Rodentia; family Muridae; genus Psammomys; species Psammomys obesus. Next base: position 2,473 of record NW_026595399.1, on the reverse strand, counting down.
AAAACCCTTGCAGAGCTGAAGAGATGATTGACAAATCAAGAGCACTTGATTATCTTCCAGAACACCTATGTTTGGTCCCCAGCACCCATGCCGAGTGGCTCATCACTACCTGTAACCAGGCCCAGGGGATTCACTGTCATTTCTGTCATCCTCTGGCCTCTGAAGCTACCTGCATGCATGTGTATGCACAGAAATAAGGTAAGACAGTGAATCTTAAAAAATAGAAATCCAGCTGGGTGTGGTGGCGCACGCCTGTAATCTCAGCGCTCAGGGAGGCAGAGAGAGGTGAACTGCTGGGAATTCAAGGTCAACCTGGTCTGCCTACAAAGCAAGTCCAGGACAGCCAAGGCTACACAGAGAAATTCTATCTAAAAAAACAAAACAAAACAAAACAAACAAAAAAAAAAACAAACCCCAAAATACATAGCAAAACCCAAAAAACAACCAAAAATAGGAACCCACTATGAAAATTTACTTTGATAGGTACTGGGGGAATGTAGCAATCATTAAGGCAGAATGACCTTATAGTATTTTTTGTTTTGTTTTACTATTCCCAGATTTCTTCAACGAGTTGCCAGTTAAAATAGCAGGAACTGGCTAATTCTTTCCGCTAGCCGGTTCTCCTTCAGGCTTTCTTCCCACTCATCAGGATATTCAGAGAACCACAGAAAGGCTGGCTTTACATTTTTCACTTAGTTTTATTGCTTGTCTTTTAAAGTTACATTTATTTATTTCTTGTTTGTGTGTTTGTATGTGTGCGTGCATGCGTGTGTGTGTGTGTGTGTGTGTGTGTGTGTGTGTGTGTGTGTGTGTACAGCCCGCACCACAGTGCACTTCTGTCAGAGGACTGCTTACAGGAGTTGGCTCTTTCTTTCTGACAAACAGATTGAACTCCGTTTGTCAGGCTTGGTGGCCAGTGCCTTTCTCCTCTGGGCTATCTCGCTGGCCCTTAGTTGTATGTTTTATCAGCCTTGTTGAGAAGAAACTTACTGTAGAGAAATTTAACACAATTTTTGGGCTATTCCTATAATTGCTGACAACTTTGATTATTGAGAAATAGCAAACAGTGACAGGGAGATAAAATTAAATTGAGTTTGGGCCAAGTTTGGTGGTCCAGTCCTGTGATCCCAGTGTTTAGGAGGTGGAGGCAGGTGAGTCAGCACCAGGATCATTCTGGGCTGCAGAAGACCTGTCTTAAAAGGCAAAAATCAAAGGCAAAACTAAAGAACAGCAACAAAAAACTGAAATGAAATATAGAAGAGGGTATAAGAGTGAGGATTGGCTAATGTAGGCGTAGAAGGAGGAACAGGAAAGGATAGAGGTTATACATGTGACAAGCAAAGGCTGGGCTTTCTTCAGATAACGTGCCCAAGTTTTCCCAGTGTTGTTGGTGAGAAAAGGATTGATGGGAGTAGACTTTGAGCCAGCCACTCTGCTCTACAGGGCGGCTTTCTTGTGCCCTGTGTGGTTGAAAATACTCCTTGCAAATTGATGTTCCTAACAAAGCTCTCAGTGTAGACCTTTCCCAAGACTGTGTTGAATTCTCCAGGTACAGAGTCTGTCCTTTGGGAGAAGGAGGCAGGTAATGGCGTGAAGAGGAGCTGGCTGGGTTCATTGCTAGAAACAGGCTCACACTAGAACAGAATAGAAGGACTCCAGACCTTCCAGGGGCGACAGCATATGGTCAGAAAAACAAAAAACAAAAAACATACGTGTGTGTGTGTGTGTGTGTGTGTGTGTGTGTATGTGTGTGTGTGTGTGTGTATGTAGATCAGAAGACAACCTTGGTGTTTTTCCTTAGCTCTTGTCCGCATTTAAATTTTTTAAGTTTAATTTTATTGTTTGAGAATTTCATACATGACTCTAACATCTTTGGATCAAATCCATCCCTACTACCCTCCCCTCAAGCCCTCCCAAAGCCACAGCAATTACCCCTCCCAACTTCATGGACTCTTGTGTTTAAATCTGTTGAGATTTTATTTATTTTTTGATCTTATGTGTATGAGTGTTTCCTTGAGTGTATGTCTGTGTTTCTTGTGTGTGCAGTGCCTGAGGAGGCCAGAAGAGAACACTGGCTTCCCTGTACTGGAGTTACAGGTGGATGGAAGATGCCATACGAGTTCTTCGGATTGACTTTGGTTCTCTGGAAGGTCAGTCAGTGCTCTTGACCACTGAGCCATCTCTCTAGAGTCTTATGTACTCTTTTAAAAAAGCCACTGAACCCTTTTAGTGCTGTCAGAATGTGCATAGGGGTAGGGCCATTCATGGAGTAATGGCAGCCATTATTCTCTTTCTCTTCAGATTGTATGGTTTTTTTTTGTATGATTTTTTAAGTCCTCCTTCCTTCCTTTCCTCCCTCCTTCCTTCTCTCTCATTCTCTCTTTGTCTCTTTCTCTCTTCCTTCCTCCCACCCTTCCTTCTTTCTTTCTTTCTTTCTTTCTTTCTTTCTTTCTTTCTTTCTTTCTTTCTTTCT
>NW_026595398.1:0-8735 GCF_907164565.1 Psammomys obesus | reverse complement strand
ATGTATGTATGTATGTATGTATGTATGTATGTATGTATGTATGTATGTATATATGTGGTAGTCCTGGGGATCAAACTCAGGGCCTCAAGGATACTAGACAAGGAGCCTACTACTGAGCTACACCCAGATCTAGATTTGATCTTGATAGAAGTCTGGGAAGGATGGTTGCTCTTTTTTCTTGAGGTAAGATGCCTAAATTTTTGGTACTCACAGACAAGCGACCAGAGAGTGTCTCCAAATTTTATTTTACTTTTTTTCCCTTTTATTGAAAAATAAAATACAATATATCCTGATTACAGTTTTCCTTCTCTGTACTTCTCTCAGTTTCTCTCCACCGATCCTCTACTTTTCCACCCTCTTTCTGTCTCTCATTAGAAAACATGCAGGTTTCTAAGGAATAATAATAATAAAATATAATATAATAAGATTAAAAAACCCTAACTCATTGGAATAGGACAAAACAAACAAACAGAAGGAAAATGCCTAGGAAAAGACCCAGGAAACAAATACAAACACTGAGATCCACTTGTCCGCACACCAGGAATCCCATAAAAACACTACCCTGGAAGCCATACTATATACACAAACGATCTGTGGGATGCGAGGAGAGAAATAAATATAAAATAAAAATAAAAAATAAGATTAGCCCCCCACCCCCAACATGCCATTATGAGACAAGGGACCTCCAAAGATGGCATTGACTTCGTTTTCTGGCCGTCTACTGCTGGGCACGCAGCCAACACCTGAGAGTAAGTTTGTCTCCCCAGTGAGACGCCCTTGGGGAAGACTAAATTTTCATTTGCAAATGGTTATCACTTGGAGATAGCTTCCGCATTAGGGACTAGGGGGCACGTGACCGCTTGTCCTTTCAGCCCTAGGACCTCACCTGACACAGGCATGTGCGTGCCTCCTCGGGTCTCTGTGGGTTCATATGCTCATCAAGTATGTTGATTTAGAGAACGCCTTTCTTTGGATGCTCCACTTGCTCTGGCTCTTATCTCTCTGCCTCCTCCTCTGCAGGGTGCTCACTGTCTGGCTCTAGGTCTGTCATTGGTTCCCATCTGCTGCAGAAGGAAGCTTCTCTGACGATGGCTGAGCAAGGCGCTGATCTATGAGTGCAGCAGAATGTCATCAGGGGTCGTTTTACTGCTACTTCTCATTTTTTTTTTTAAAGAACGTTCGTATTTGATTTTACCCTAAGTCCCTGGGTTGCCTCGTCTCAGGTTTTTGATCACTCAAGCAAAGGTCGGGTGCGGGCTCCGTCTCATGGAGTGGGCGTTAGGTCAAATCAGATCCTGGCTGGTTCCTCCCGCAAGCTTTGTGCCACCGCTGTCCTAGCATGTCTTGCAGGCAGGACACCACCGCAGACTGAAGGGTTTGTGGCTGATGTTTACGTTTCCCCTTTGGTAGGATTCAGAGTCCCTTTCTGTACCAAAGACACTAGCATGTCGGGGCGTAGGCTCCGTGGAGGCACCAGATCAGCTTCTCCACGTTCAGTGAGTTGTGTGAGTGTTGTCCTCAAGAATGGGGCCGTGCTGTCAGGTTGTGGAGAGCACCCTATAGTCTTGGCAACAGCCTGGGTTGTTCGGGGGTTCCCTTGGGACCTCTTCGGCCAACAACTCAATTAACTGTAACCCATTCCCGGTACTAGAAGCGTCATTTAGTGACAAGGAGAATAGTCCAGCCTGGGGCTCTCTTTCCCCCATTATTTGGCAATTTCATTTTGCTTGCCTTCATATGTGCGTATATTTTAGGACGCGTCTACTCTATTAGGTTTCCATGCCATCCCTCAAATGGTTCTTAATTTTAGTTGTCTGCTCCTGTGTTCTCTCTCTTATTCACCTCTTTCCTCCCCCTCTCTACTTAACCCTCCCATTCCAGCCTGCCCCTCCCATCCATCCATAACGATCTGTTATATTTCCCTTTCCTAGGGAGATCTATCTGTCCCTGTCCCCCCTCAGTCCCTTATTTTATACCTCACCTCTGTGGTTGTATGGGTTGTATCTCGTTTATTATTGATTTGATAGCTAATATCCACATATAAATGAATACATATCAATGTATCTTTCTGGGTCTGGGTTAACCTCAGTCAGGATGGTTTTTTTTTTTTTTTTTTTCACAGCAGCTAAGTAATATTCCATCTCGTGAATGTAGCAACACTTTCTTTATCCATTCGTCTGTTGAGGGACATCCCAATTTCTGGCTATTATGAATAGAGAAGAAATGAGCAAGGCTGAGTAGGTGTACACCAAGCATTCTTTTTTTTATAATTTGCAATAATTCTATTTATTTATTTATTTATTTATTTTTATTAATTACAGTTTATTCACTTTGTATCCCTCTGTACCTCCCTCCTTCCTCCCCTCCCAATCCCACCCTTCCCCTTTCCCACCCATGTCCCACTTCCAGTCCACTGATAGGGGAGGTCCTCCTCCCCTTCCCTCTGATACCAGTCTATCAGGTCTCATCAGGAGTGGCTACATTGACACCAAGCATTCTTGGTGTATATTCCCAAGAGTGAGTCTCCGAATTTTAGAGCAGGAGAAACCTGGAGTTGGTATGGTGAGCACACATCTTTAATCTAGCCACTTGGGAGGCAGAGATAGGCAGGTCTCTGTGAATTCCAGGTCAGTCTGGTTCACACAGTGAGTTCTAGACCATGCAGGACTAGTTAGTGAGACCCTGTCTTATAAAAAAGAAAAAGAAATCAAGATTCTTCAGTCTAAGTCCTCCACTTCATAGATGAGGCTACTCATGTCTCCAGTACATTTATCATCTCAAAGTGGAGATGATAAATAATTGAAATAATTAAACAATGATGCACAAGGCATGGTATTAAGTGTTCTATCTTATATGATTATGTATTCTTTGGGAATCCAGGGGCAGATTGTCGGCAGTAGAAGCTAAAGGAGAGAGACAGAGGCTCATGTTACTGAGTTGGATAGGCAGGAGAAGGCTTCATCTGTGTGATTATGGGTCTAATATTGGTTCAGGAGATTAAAGAATAGGAGAAAAGCATTCCACAAAACTGAGGAAATCCAAGAAAATGTACATGTGGAAACTCATGGCTTGTCCAAGAGATGATGGGCAGGAAAGCCAGAAAGAATATTTGCATATAAGAAGAAGTCAGGAGTATGGACCTAGACTTCCAGGAGATGTTAGCTATGCCTTGCTGGACAAGTTCAAAATTGTGTTTTAGCAAAGCTAGCTCAGTAAGGATGGAATCATGCTGGAGTGTTGATAATAATCAGCCTGTCCCTAGAGAGACTACATTTTAGAGATCACACACACAAAAGACCAACTTCACTGTTAATCTACATGAAAAGGAATTCATAACTGCAAATTGCATAAAAAGGATGTTTTAACTAGGAAATTTCAACAGTTTTATTCTAATTAGTGAGTAGAGATCCAGTCATGTGAATTTAAATTTTAACAGAAGATTCCTTTCTGATGGTTCAAAACCCTACTCACACACACTCATACCGTAAGGTGCCTCGTAAGAACAGGTTACCAAGACTGTATGTCTTAAGGATTATGAGTGATCCTCTCAGACTGCCAACACCCTCTGAGCATGCTGCTTGATGTGGTATTTGACTCAAGAAAAAAAAAAAAAAAAAAAGAAAAAGAAAAAGGAGAAAAGCAACAAAAGATAAAGCAATATACACATTTTTATTATATATGGAGAGATGTGTGTAGTACTGTTATGTAAGATTTCTTTAGACTCTAAGGGCCACCCTATGTTCTTGGCCAGGGTGAGATAGCTCATATTTTCCTCTGTTTTATGTCCTGGGACCCTGAGTGGTATAACACTCTTGGCTTATGAGTTCTTTACGACCTCATATGGAGGATGTGGTTTTCTAGCTAATGTTGTTAAGAGCTATTTGCTACCCAGTGACCTTTCTTTCTGCAATTTATTTTGTGTTCTGGTGAACATTTTTGACCCATAAAGGCTGGCAAAACTGCATAAATGATAGAAGTAAAGTTACCCTAAAGGAACAAAGGATGCTATCACACAAGTTCGGTAGGCTATAATGACCCAATGAAGTGAGAGACTAATGGAAATCCTTACAGGGGCCATAAACATCGCAGCAGCCTCGAGGGGCTAGGCCTCGGTTTGTGCAGGCACCTGGAGGGGTCTATGGGAAGAGGCAGGATGCGATTCTAGGGAACTTGGGTGGGTCTTTGCAAATGATCACCCCAGAATGCCGTGCTGTGGGATGTCCATAGCACAGTGGGATTGGGTGCTGAACTTAAAGTAAGCATTGAGGTTGTGGGGACAAGTCAAAAGGTTCTGTGTGTGTGTGTGTGTGTGTGTGTGTGTGTGTGCGCGCGTGCGCGTACGTGAATATAAATGTGTGGATTTCCAAAGAGCAATTTGGAGTCAGTTTTCTTTCCACAATATGGGTCCCCAGAATCGAACTCAAGTCCCCAGGCTTGGTGGCAAGTTCCTTTATCTGATGAGCCATCTCATTGTGTCCCCTCCCCAGCCCATTTTAATCTCTCCTACTCAATCTTATAAAGAAGGAAATGTGTCCCTCCAGGAGTCCCATAATGAGTGTGTTTATAGACCAGAGTTGAGTGACAACATTCCCCCCTCTCCAATAAGGAGAGCCGAGAGAGAGACGATTTTACAGTGTTTCCTCTCATCAAAGCAATGCAGGCTTGTCTCTCGCTTCCTGACACAGAAAATTGCATTTTGTCACCCATTTGTCAGTTCTTACAGATTTTAAGATAATTAAAGAACATTATAGCAGGTGACAGCTGTTGCCGAATGCCGTGTTCCTGGTTCTTCTGCTTGTTGGACGCCCATGAATCTCGGATGATGATAGCTTACTGCTCCAGGTTTAATTAGCTACTTGTTTTGAATCTGTCTAGGCTCTCAGGTGGGGTTATCAGGCTTACAGCTTGTCGAATCTGAGCCATGTTCATCTCTGCCTGGTAGACCTGGGTCTGACCAACCCAGAGATGAGCCAGCTGGGGGTCCTTTGACCCTTATCAGACAAGGGCACTGGAGGGATGAAGATGCTGGTTTTGGTGTGTGCTATTAGGAGCATCAGGTTCTGATTGGTTTCCTGATGCTCTCCAACCAAATTGTGCTTTTGATTTTGAAATTTATTCTCTGATTAAGTCTCCTTCAAGGCCACTTCTATTACTCTGCACTGCAATCCTAATCCATTGAGATTCATTTCCAAGTTAGATGCCTGAAGATTCTCCGCCTTGCAGGAGGGAGATCGGAGTGGTCTCAGCCCTGGCTTTCAGCAGTAAAGAATATCTCCTCTCTTTTCTTAGAGGATTTGAATGTCATTACACTACTTCGGAGGCACAAAACTCCTCTGCAAACTCCCTGCTTCCTTTCTTTTCACTCTCCTTGGCTGGGAGTGAATTTTTATGTGCCTTAGTATTTAAGTGTGTATTTTTTAAAAAGCACATGGTCTAATGGTTGCATCCCCAATTACACCTTTTTTTTGTAGCTAATCTTAAAACACAAAAGTGCTTTCAGGAGTAGTTAAGAAATTAATAATTAAGGGCTGGAGAGATGGCTCAGAGGTTAAGAGCACTGGCTGCTCTTCCAGAGGTCCTGAGTTCAATTTCCAGCAACTACATAGTGGCTCACAACCATCGATAATGAGATCTGGTGCCCTTTTCTGGGGTGCAGGTGTACATGCAGGCAGAACACTGTATGCATAATAAATAAATAAATCTTAAAAAGAAATTAATAATTATAATTATTTCTAAAAGTTTGTGTGTGTGTGTATGTGTGTGTGTGTGTGTGTGTGTGTGTGTACCTGAAAAGGCCAGAAAAAGGCATTGGGTCTTGGGTCTTCTGATGTTGTGAGCTGCCTAACATGAGTTCTGGGTACCAAATTTGTCTCTGGAAGAGCAGGAAGTGTTCTTAAGCACTGAACCTTGGGGCTGGAGAGATGGCTCAGCAGTGTAAGAGCACCGGTTGCTCTTCCGGAGGACCTGGGTTCAATTCCCAGCACTCATAAGACAGTGCACACCTGTCTGTATTTTCAATGCCAGGGGCTCCGGCACCCTCACAGACACACATTCAGGCAATCTACCAATATACATTCAATAAAAAAACAAAAACAAACAACTCCTAACCGCTGTGTCTTCTCTCCAGCTCCTTGTTTATTTTTGAGACAAGGTTTCATGTGGCTTTGAACTTGCTGTCTGGCTGAGGCTGGCCTTGAACTCCTGTTTTTTCTACTCCCACCTCTCATGAACTAGGATCATAGGTGTATATCAACCATGCCCAGAAAAAATTATTTTCTAATTGGTACATAATAATCAGACACCTTATAGGAATATTGTGATTATTCAATACATACATACATATACACACATATAGTATAATGACCAAATTAGGGTCATTTATATATTTACAGTTTCTTTGGGTTTAGAGCCTACAAGCTCCTCTCATCCACTCCTTCGTAAAATATATGATAAGAGTAGCTCAAGGTCATCCTGCTGTGCTGAAGGACACTAGAACTTAGTCTTCCTATCTTGGATTTTGGTACCCATAATCCAACCTTCCAGTACCTCCCACTTAAAATGAAACCTCAATTTATGTATAAACTTAATGCTCAGCAAAGTCCTCTGAGTTGCTGAAACTATTAAAGCAGAATGCAACGATTTTGTTTTCAGTCCTTTCTGTCTGTCTATCCCCCTCTCACTGTCTCTGTGTCTCTGAATCTGTCTATGTCTCTTTCTCTCTTGTAAACTAAGTACACTCTGCTCACTTTTAAAGGTCTTTCCAGAAAAACACCTTCTTTGAAGGCTTTTCTGGTTCCACGTAGCAGTTTAGGTTCTTCTTTCTTTGGTTTTGCATTTTCTCCTCTTCGCTTCCATGCCTGATGAGACTCTGTCAACATTAAAAGGAGTTTACTATTTCATCACCTTCAACAGAACTTAGCATTCCATCAGCTTCATCCCTAGGAAGACATAAGGTCTAACTGACTTGGCTTTTTCATTCCAAGGACTTAAAATAGAGACTTAGGAATTCAAAACCATCAGGAGGAAGTTTACCTGAGACTCCTTGAATCCTTCACCTCAAACTTCCTTCTTATGGTCTCCATCAGTCCTGAACTATTATGTCCCGGTTTTTGTTTACTTCTGTTTGTCCAGGCTGGCCTTGATCCTTGTGACTTAGCTGCCTTAGCCTTCTGAGTAGCTGGGATTACAGGCCTGTGCAGTTGTGCCTGGCTCCTTACTCAGTTCCAATCAAGCTTATACAATGGATGACTCGCCTTAAACTTGATGTTGAAATCTCAGTATATATCATAAACCTGTCCTTTCCTTGCTAGAGACATCACTTAGACCTGGACTTTTCCCATATAGTGATGAGCAATGAGTTCAGCTTTGTTTAATCAGCACACATTTTGGTGGTATTTTGAAAGGAACTAGCATTTGACTCCATCATAGCTCATTTTACATCATCTGTTACCTTTTTGTGCTTCTCTCTTCCTGGTTTACCAGGAAATCTTGGGAATAAGATATTTCTACTTCCATTTCGTGTGTGAGTGTGTGTGTGTGTGTGTGTGTGTGTGTGTGTGTTGCATGTATGCATGTGGAAGCCTGGCATTTGATGTCCGGAACCATCCGTGATAGCTTTTCCACTTTATTCATCAAGGCAAGACCCTCGTCAACCCGCAGACCTCACCAGTTTGGCTAGGCTCACTGGCCAGTTTGCTCTGGCCCTCCCCTGCCTCCACCTCTGAGGCGGGACTTGCAGGCAGGCCCTCAGGCTCATCTGGCACTTTTGTGGTTTCCGAGGATCTCAACTTGGGTCCTCCTGCTGGTGCAGCAGGCGGCTTAACTGCTGAGCATCTTCCCAGCCTGAGGGTAGGGTTATGGCTTTATCCTCTAGCCCATCCTGGGCTCTTCTGTCTAATGCAGACCATGAAAAAGAAATAATTCACTTACGTTTTGGAAAAATGGACTTAATGAAATGGAGAAGTTAACATGAGGAAAACATACCCTACTTGGCTACACTCAGCACGCTTTTACAAGCGTCTTTCAACGTGAATTTTAATGTTCTTCATATTTTGACCCCAGACCTCCTATCTAACTGTTTTCCACACTAGTTCCTCTCCAATAGAGCCATGTTCCTCATTGGTCCATTCTCCTTGGAGCCTGCACGTGTTCATGTATTCTGATCCACGTGTCAGGCATGGCATTTTTCCTTGCCTGATGATAAGCTTCACATGAAAACTAAGGTCACATTAATTTCGATTCCCCCCTTTTCTTTCTTCTGCCTCCCTTCTTGCCTCCACTCTCTCCTTCCTTCCTTCCTTCCTTCCTTCCTTCCTTCCTTCCTTCCTTCCTTCCTTCCTTCCTTCCTTCCTTCCTTCCTTTTTCTTTTCCAAGATAGAGTCTCATGTATCCTAGAATGGTCCTTGTCACTCTTGTTACGTATGCCATCTACTTCTCAAGTTCTGAGGCCTGAGGTTTCAAGCATGTATCACCATGTCCAGCTGTTCCAAAACAGTCTTCTTCAATTTTCTTTTTTTCTTCCTTTTTTGTTTGAGACAGGGTCTCTTTATATAGCCCTGGCTATCCTGGAGCTCACTATGTAGACCAGGATGGTCTCAAATTCATGGAGAACCACATGCTTCTGCCTCCTGATAGCTGGGATTAAAGACACATGCTACTGTGACTGGCTCCAATATATTTTTTATTTGATCCTTCCTTCCTTCCTTCCTTCCTTCCTTCCTTCCTTCCTTCCTTCC
>NW_026595397.1:0-3317 GCF_907164565.1 Psammomys obesus | reverse complement strand
TTCTTTCTTTCTTTCTTTCTTTCTTTCTTTCTTTCTTTCTTTCTTTCCTTCTCTTTCTTTTTTTGAGACAGGGTTTCCTGTAGCCAGGACACCTTTGAATTTTATTCATAGCCAAGGTTGGCCTTGAATTACTGATCATCTTGCCTCTATCTCTCAGGTGCTGGGGTTGGAGGTGTGCGCGCTATACTGGGTTTATTTAGCACTCAGGATTGAACCCATAGCTTCATGCATATCAGGCAAGCATTCTACCATCTGAGTGACATATATAGCCCTGTCGTTTATGTCTGTCTGTCTGTCTGTCTGTCTTTTTGAGTCAGGCACTGCTACACCTGGCCATGATTTTTATTTTTAAGTATGTTCCTGTGAGTGCAGGTGCCTGCAGAGGCCAGAGAGCTGTCTGATATGGGTGCCGGGAGTCCAGCTCAGGTCCTCTGCAAGGTCTGTAGAAGCTCTTACCCACTGACCCCAATGACTTTCCATTGTCTTAAAATTCTCTGCTGTCTATCATGCCCAAGTCCAGAATGTATGTTTTTTTTTTTTTTTTCTTTTTGTTGAGACCCGTCTTAGATCCTGGCTCCAGCTTTCTGTTTCAAGTTCCCATTTTAATTTCCCTCCATGATAGACTGTAACTGAAAGGAAATAGCACCCCTCTTCCCCGCGCTGAAAGTTGCCTTTGGTTATGGTGTTATCACAGCGACAGAAACCAAATCGTCCCCCTGTCCTTCCCCTTAGCGACTACCACGTTTACTTGCGTGATGTCCGATGTCTTGAAAACCACCATGTCATGCATTTTGTCTTTATTTCTCCTGGTGTAATGGAAACGTGGTTCTCTGTACTCCTCAGGCCAGAGGCTAAGTCTTTGTAACCGCGAAGTCGAGCCGGCCACTAGGTGGCAGTGTTGTACAGCGGAGATGCTTCCCCGGAAAGGCAGGAGGCAAACGCGTCTGTGGGTTAAGAGATGATATATTTGCTCTTGGTTTGGGTACCCAGGTCTGTTTCGCCGAGCTCCACTTTATTGCTATGTGGTGGAATTGTAACGTCAGTGTAAGATTTATTAAGATATTTTGCCTAAAATAATATACACTGTAGATGGAAATGATTTATGACTCACTCTTCATTAGGTTTTAGTAGAAGAAATGATACAGTTGCTAGGGAAAATTCCAACCTCCAAAGAGACTGAAGTAGTTACAAGGACACTGGTCTGTTACATAAGACCAACCCATGGGGGAGCGATAGGTAAGTGATAAGCGTCCAGTCCCTTGGGCTGGCCAGAGGGCTCAGCCCAGGAAAAGCACTTGCTGTGCGAGCCTTGCAACCCGAGGCCCATCCCAGGATAGGAGGAAAGAGCTGGCTCAACAGAGTTGTCCTCTGACCTTCATGTGTGTGCCGTGGCATGAGCGCACTCACACTGCCCCCCCCCACATCCCATCCCATACAGAGTTAAAACAAATTGTGTTCTTTGTCCCAAGTGGGTTCCTGTCATCGTGGGGAGACGTGAGTGGACTCCCCTCCCCCCAACCACAGCATGAGCACAACCGTCTGGAGGAGTCTAGAAGCCGCTGAGAGCAGGTAACGCACACAGCAGGGTCTGGAGGACATTTTTCACTCGGGAAGACAGGTGGATAGCTGTCTTTTTCCCCCACACTTGATCTTAGCCCAAACACAAAGAAGCAGGGCCAGTCCCCTCCTAAGGAATCATGTGTCACACAGCTCAAGACAGAGACTCTATTCTGTGTGGTTATATGCGCTTGTGGGCCCAGCTATGGGGACGGCTGTCTCAGAAGTTCCAAGTGAGTCTGGGCAACATAGCAGGAACACTCACACTTAAAAAATAAGTCACTCAAATATCCACCGACCCTCCCATCCATCCATCCATCCATCCATCCATCCATCCATCCATCCCAGCTAACACCGAGGGAGATAGAGTCTATGGGGCAAACAGAAAGGATAAGCCTTATCTAAAAACAAACAAACAGACAGACAAACAAAACAGAGCCCAGTTAGAGCTATGGTAAATAACAAAACACATGCCACTTCAGCCTCTTTTTATTTTTATTTTTTGGTGACAGGGTTTCTCTGTGTAGCCTTGGCTGTTCTGGACTTATTCTGTAGACCACGCTGGCCTGGAACTCACAGAGATCTGCCTGCCTCGGCCTCCTGAGTGCTGGGATTAAAGGCGTGTGCTACCTTTTACCTGGCCCTTTCTTTTAGTTATTAAAACAAAGTAAACTCCTTTCATTCATCCATTTATCTATTTAAATAGCATTTTATTATTTTAAATGATGAATATATGGAAGCTAGAAAGATGGCTCAGAGGCTGAGAGTACTCTGTGTTTTTCCAAAGGACCCAGGTTCGATTCCCAGCTCCCACATGGCAGCTCATAACTGTCTCTTTGACTCCAGTCCCCGGTGAATCTGTTCTGTCTGCTGGCCTCTGAAGGCACTAGGCAGATACATGGTACACAGACACATACGCAGGCGAAACACTCATATGAATTAAATAAATAAATAAATAGATAAGGCCATGTATATGTGGTGTCTGTGTGTCGGTATGTGTACGCGTGCAGGTGCCTGTGGGTGCTGGAGATGCTGGGGTTCCTTGGAGCTGAAGTTGGAGGTGGGTGTGAGACATTCAATGCGGGTGCAGAGAACCAAACATGAGCAACACATGCTCTTAATCACTGAGCCATCTCTCTAGTACCCATTACTGGTTTTTGAGACAAGGTCTCAGGTTGGCCTTGACCCTCCAGTCTCCACTTCTCATGTAGTGAGATGAGGTTTCTCTATGAAATCTTGGTTGGCCTGGCACTCAGTATATGTAGACCAGGCTGGCCTTGAACTTGTGGCCATACTCCTTCTGCTTTCTGAGTTCTGGAATTATAGGCGGCACCACCATGTTAAAATACTATTTTAGCACTTGGGAGGCAGAGGCAGGCGGATCTCTGTGAGTTTGAGGCCAGCCTGGTCTTCATAGTTCTAGGACAGCCAAGGGCTACATAGAGAAACCCTGTCTTTAAAAAACAAAAACAAAAAATAAATACTATTTTAATAACAACGCTAGGCTACAAGTTGCTTTTTTTTGACTCCCATTCAAGCTAAATGTACTGTGGAATTTTCTAGAAACCATGAGGTATGTAATAAAACAACCCCCAGAATGCAGAGTTGGTAGAACAGGATGGACCTACGGTATGCTGGAAGGAATGCCTGCCTATCTGCCAAGCATACGCATACGGGGGCACTTGTTTCTTCTTTCTTTCTTTCTTTCTTTCTTTCTTTCTTTCTTTCTTTCTTTCTTTCTTTCTTTCTTTCTTTCTTTC
>NW_026595396.1:0-3154 GCF_907164565.1 Psammomys obesus | reverse complement strand
TCCTTCCTTCCTTCCTTCCTTCCTTCCTTCCTTCCTTCCTTCCTTCCCTTCCTTTCTCTCTTTCTTTCTTTCCTTCTTTCTTTCTGTGTATAATACAGAGTTGAGAGCTGACAGTGTTGGGTGTCCTTAAAATGTCTCAGGGTCAAGGCTTGAATAACTACTTTATTCATAATTAAAAACTAACAGAACCAAAAGGGGAAACAAAGGCTATTTTTTTTTTTTTAATAGAAGCAGCCAGTGAGCCTGAGAAAAGATTTGGTGGAAGTCCCATCACAAAGGACGAGGAATCACAGACTTCCAAGATGGAGGGGAGTTACAACTTTTGTGCTACTGATATAGGTAGGGAGGGAGAAAATGTCAGCTGGCCAGAGTGCACAAGATCGTTTTCTGTTGGAAATGGAGGTGGCCTGATGGATGACCTGTGGGCCCCTGGAACCTCTGAAGTATGATTTTGTTAATAGCCTCCCTGGACGAAGATAACCAAGCCGGACAGCTGTGGGAGGAAGCTGCAATCGCTTAGGCAGGACACAGCCCCACGGGGAGACGCAGCACGTGTGAGATATACGGGTGTTCATCCGTCTCGTGGCTCATCACGACCCTAAACTAGGTCCTCTAGGCCAACTTTCGTCAGCTTGGTGACCTTAGTCGTCAGTTTGGTGTGCAGCATCACGTGGCATAAAGTAGTGATTGTTCAGTGTCCTCATCCTAGGGACAATAGGGACAACATGCAAATTAACCGTGGGTAATGTTTCTGGCCATATACAATTATGGCTGTTTAAAATTTTTAGATGCTAATTAAACCCAAAGTTCCTTGCGAATAGCGCCAATTTGCCTCCAAATAGCATGTTACAGAGATAGACTAATTTACCACAAATGACTGCACCAGCAAACAGTGGCTGGCACTGTTGGACAGAGGCGAGCTGACAAACGTACGTGGGATTGACTGACTGGACAGACTTCTAGGAAGTGTCTCTGTTCTTCTCTGACAGAGCACACTTGACACCCAGTTACTGAAAAAGAAGCGGCGGGTTTCAGACAGTCCTGCCATGACTCTGTGCTGCTGTCACGTCTGAACGCAACCTTCATTGCCCTGTGCTCCTGTGTGAGGCATGATCTTTAGAGCCTCTCTTCATCACCAGGGAACGGCAGCAGAGAACTCTGGGATACACTGCTCAATATGAAGATGCTCTGGCCTAGGGATAGATGGACATGCATGACCTCACTGTGGGCATCTCTACATGTTTGCAGTCGTAGTATATAATGTGTCTTGGTTTCTGAGTAATAGGCCTGTGGCTTTGAGCTCCATGGAAATGGAGCACACTTACCTCTGCTCATAGAAATTCTATGCACTGTCATCCTTGTGAGCCAGGAGGGACTCCCTGGAGTGGGTGCTGAGTCAACACCGTTGACGGCCCCCCTTTGTTTTAGTTTGCTTTCTCTTGCTGTGACAAAACACCATGACTGTCTTAGGGTTTATATGGCCCTGGTGAAGCAACATGGCCAAAACCCACCTGGGGAGGAAAGGGTTTATTTCAGCTTACAGTTTCACATCACAGTTTACCATTTAGGGATTTCAGGGTAGAAACTCAAACATAGCAGGAGCCAGTGCAGAGGCTACAGAGGAGTGCTGCTTATTGGCTTGCTCCTCAGGGCTTGCTCAGCCCACTCGCTCATATGGTCCAGGACGACCTGCCTAGAAGTTGCACCGCCCATAGTGATTAGGGCCAATCCACATCAATCATCAATCAAGAACATGTCCCCACAGACTCGCACATAGGCTAATCTGTTGGAAGCGTTTTCTTAATTGAGATTTCCTCCTTTCGGATGACTCTAGCTTATGTCATGTAAACAAACAAACAAACAAACAAACAAAATAAAACAAAAAACTATCCACTGCAGGTAGTGACCAGAATCACTGATTAAGAGTATATTGTAATAGTGTGTGGAAGTCTTGAAGGAAATTATGACACACCACGTAGAACTGTGACAAAGATTTCCAATATGGTAGTTACAAGTTATGGGCTTATTTATTTACTTATTTTGGCGGGGAAACAGGACAGGGTCTTATACAGGCCTAAACGACCCTTGAATTTCCTACGTAGCCAAGGATGGCCTTGAATTTCTGAGCTTCCTGCCTCTACCTCCCAAGTGCTGGGATCACAGCGGTACACTACCTTACCTGCTTTCATGGTGCAGGGAGCCAAACCCAGACACTGTACACGCGCAGCGAACGCTCTACCAACAGAGCTACGTCCATAGCCCCTCACCAGCTTTTTACCAAAAGATCTTTTCTTGCCCTAGAGAAGCATTTAAGCCAAGCCAGCATTCTTAATTCATATTAATCTTTCCTTAGAAATTAGTTTTTTTCTGAGCAAGCAGCGATGTTGAGGAGAAAGGGACCTTTGATTTCGGTGTGGTCTCTGTGGTCTAGCACTCTGTGCTTTTGTCCCCTCCCGGCCTGGTGCCCCTGCACAGTGGAGACCTGAGTGAGGGCCATGTTGCTAAGCAACTCTGAAGGGCACTTGGACAACATAGCCATGTCCTGTGACTAAGGCTGAGGAAAATGTTCCACACAGCAGCAGGGCACAGTCTATCGGCCAGTCACAGAAGCAGTCAGGCAGACACCACAAGCAGGAAGATTTCTTTAAAGGAGACAGGGCCGAGGAGGGGCTTCTTGCCCCTTGCGTGAAGAAGAGATTTGTCCCTCAGACTGGTACAGATGGCACTGTCCTGGCAGAACTTCTCCCAGAAATGCCACAGTGGGCAGAAGGAGCATAATTTTGCAAGAATTCAGACATCCGGTTTCTTTCTGAAGCCATTTTTAGCAAATAGTCTCAGCAGACCCGACACAAAGCAATGTCCTTGCAACACAGCTCCACAAGGCTAAAGTCACTGACTTTGTGCTGTTTCTGAGATTTCCACGAACCCGGAACACCACCTCAAAAAGAACTTTCTTATAAAAAAACAAAACAAAACAAAACAAAAACCCTTTCTATGAGGATATGGAAAACACACACACACACACACACACACACACACACACACACACACACACAAAATGGTCAGGCAAATGTTAGCCTCTCTGATGTTGAAGATGGTGATGACCTGCAGGTTGCTTTGATTTCCACGTGAACGTGTTTTGAGAGCCACATTA
>NW_026595395.1:0-11560 GCF_907164565.1 Psammomys obesus | reverse complement strand
TCTTTCTTTCTTTCTTTCTTTCTTTCTTTCTTTCTTTCTTTCTTTCTCTCTCTCTCTCTCTCTCTTTCTTTCTGAATAAACATTCCTCACTGGCCTCAAACTTCTAAGTATGTTGGAAGACAGTCTATACACATGATCTAGGATCTCCCATTTCTGCCTCTCCAGTGCTTAGACAAGTGGGGTCTGTATTTTTAATTTTCCTATGTGCACATTCACTTCCCCCTGAGCGGGGAGCCGCCTTACCAGGCCACAGAAAATGACAATGCAGCTACTCCTGATGATATCTGATAGACTAAGATCAGAAGGAAGGAGAGGGGGACCTCCCCTATCAGTGGATTTGGGGAGGGGCATGTGTGAAGAAGGGGGAAGGAAGGTGGGATTAGGAGGGGAGGAAGGAGGGGTTTATGGGGGGATACAAAGTGAATAAAGTATAATTAATAAAAGTTAAAAAAAGAAGACACGCACACACACACACAAATTATGTGCACGTGTATGAGTTTGCATACATGTATGTGCACACGAATGCAGATTCCTGCAGAGGACAAAAGCGTCATGTCCTCTGGATTTTGAGTTATAGGTGGTTACAAGATGGATTCTGGGGACCTGAACTCTTGGATCCTCTTTATGAGCAGTATGTGCTCTCAACCTCTGAGCCATGAGCCATCTCTCCAGCAAACCTCCCCCTCTTCCCCCTCCCCGCCCCATGAAGACATTTTAAGAAAAGGGATATATACTGTGAGGGCATGAAGGAAGTGGCCAGCAAATAGACCTAAGATTCTTAGATCGGGGAAGCAAGGCTCTTGGAACCACACGGCACTTGATGGTGTTATCGACATATGCGGCCAGGCATGACATAGTTGGATCTAAGCAGGTCAAAGGTCTGTCTCTCATACCACCAGAAGAGCCGAAGGTAACAGACAGGGATCGGGGGATGTCTGAATATCATTACGATTCCGAACATCAGCCTGGTTCTCTGTTTTTCCTCCTTCCGCACTACTAGAATGGCTTACATTATCTTGTCTTTCTTCTTATTTGGAAGGTAGAGAAATTAATTAACTGTGAAATGACTCAAGGCAGAAATAAAGATCAAATATGAAGGAAAAGCAAGCCAATCCCTGAATATTCATAGCAAAAAAAAAAAAAAAAATCCTGGAGTTATTTTGACAGAAGGGCATGCCGAGAGAAGATGAGCTGATTTGATGAGAATTCGGATTTGTCTTCACAGAGCGCCGTCCCCCTACCAACGTACAAATAGAGCATTTAGGAAAAAATAACAGGCAGTGAAGATCGATATACAATCATCGGAGCAGAAGTTATTAGAGGAAAATAGCACAAATTGGAAAATTCAAAAGAAAATCTGTATTACGGTTTCCCTACCATCGTGTGCAAACCTATTAACGAACAGTTTGCAACCTTCTTTCCTCCCCGTCACAAGCAGGTAGCACAGGAATGCAGGCACGTTAACTGCGTTCTCAGTAGTGTTCATTCATTCATTTATTTATTTTCTCAGATCTCATTTGCTACAGTGAATTCACTTTGTTTTAAAAACCCAGAGCTCATCTTAATTTTAACAAATAATTTAATTTAAAACAACTGCTTACTAGATCCTGCTAAGTGACCTTTTTTTTTTGCACTTGTAGGAAATGGCCATATAAAGTGAAATTATCAATCCTCTTCTGGCATTTTCCTTCTAGGATTTTTGTTTCTTTCTTGTATTTGAATGAAACAATCTTTCCTTAGATCTCTCTCTCTCTCTCTCTCTCTCTCTTTCTCTCTCTCCTTATCTTCTTTCCTTTTCTTGGTTTTGGGGACAAGGTCTCACTGTGTTGCCTTCAGTGGCCTGGAACAAACTCACGGAAGTCCAAGCACTTCTGCCTCCCAAGTGCTGGGATTAAAGGTGTGCACTACCACACCTCGCTATTTCTTAGGTTTCTCGTTGAACATGTTATATCTACAGCTGATCAGAACACAGGGATCCTAAGAGTAAATTTACCTAGAGTGTAGACAATCACCCAGCTACTGAGACACTAAGTGGCTGAGTTGGTCTCGATGAGATGTTTTAACTCATGTTGGTCATGTTTGACATTTCTTTCCTTTTATTTTTGAGATAAAAAGTTATACTTTATGTGTACATGTTTGCCTGCATGTATGTATGTGTATCGCATACATGCAGTGTTCTTGGAGGTCAGAAGAGAGCACTGGACTGTGATCCGCCATGCTAGTTTGTGAGACACCATGTGGATGCTGGGAACAGAACTCAGGCTCTCTGCAAGTCTCTCAAGTGCTTTTACCATTGAGTCATTGCTCCAGCCCTTGTCTGCTACCACGGGTGTATCGTAATTCCAGACAGGCAGAGTCTAGCTCAAAGTAAAAGGTGCCTCCTGGCTTCCGGAAGAACATATGGGCTCTCTCATTGTTTATTATTATTATTTTTGACGTGTGTGGTGGTAGGAGTTTGGATGCTCATGTGCACCTCTTACTGTGGAAGCTAAGTGTTGGTGTTAGTCCTTCTTGATCGTTCTCAGCTTTTTCACTAATTTACTTTTGAGACAGTTTCTCTTACTGAACCTGGAGTTTACCAGCTTGGCCATGCTGCCTGGCCAGCAAGCCCCAGTGATTCTGTGTGCTGCTCTCTCAGCACTGGGGTTACAGACATGTGATTCAAGTGTAGCTTTCTATGTGGATTCTGGGCACTGAACCCAGGTTGCCGTGCTTGCAACGTGCTTTACTGACTGAGCTTTACTGACAATGGCAAGTGCTTTACTGACTGAGCCATCTCGCCAACCCTAGGCTTTTGAATAGGATAATGCCCCAGGATTCTGGAACGCAATCAAGGATTATGGAGGACTGCTTTGAACAGTTTTAGGATAGATCCATCTATTTGGTACATACGGTGACCTTAAAAAAATGTCATTTCCGGGCTGGCAAGATGGCTTAGCAGGCTAAAGAATTTGCCACTAAGCCTGACAGCCCCAGTTCTGCCTCCAAGGTCTACATAGTGTAGAGAGAGAAATGATGCTCAGAACTTGCCCTCTGATATTCCTATGAGAATTGCTGTGTGTATTTCCCACACAAGAGGTAAAAATTTAAGAAGCTCCTTCCAGTGTTGATATTCTACAATTCTGGCATTTTTAGTCGTTGATAATGGGCTCAATCCAGATACAAAGGTATAAGTTCAACCAGAGAACACAGTAGGCCAATACCAGTCCCTTGGTGGTTATGATTTCAATTGCAACAGTGAATAAATGGGCAAGACTGGCTTTGTCTTGGCCTATGGACACAGCATCTGTGTTCTGCAAACACAGCCACTGGTGCCACTGAAAGAAGAGCATGTGAGAGAGACACGGAAGTGGTGCCTGTGATGTGAGAGCTGGAAGGGGTAGCAAGGCATGGAGCATAGCCCACGAGAAACCATACAGCCCCTGAGAGCACCCTCTCCTCCCGCTGATTAGAGCAAGGCTTGTGGGCTGGTTAAGGTCCCACTAAAGTCTTGGGACGCCTGCTAGCACCAGCCGTTAGTGGCTCAGAAGCATGATGCGACGGCAGAAAGAAGAGGAGTGAAGCAAGCGCCTTTATCTTTCAGTTCTCTACGGCCTGCTCCTCAACCATCAAGTGCAGCCTTGGCTAGGCCGTCTGTTCACTTACCAGCTTTATTAGAATGAAATACGGAGCCATTTATCACTAGGTCAGGGTCAATACGTTTAAAAATTCGGTTCCTCCTTGCCTCACAAGGCTGCTGACTGACAGCAATATAGGCAGGCAAGGAGGAAGGAGAGGGGATTAGAAGGAAGGTGGCTGCTCCGTCGCCATGCCTGCTGCTTACAGCCAGAAACCTTGGTAGAGTTAATTAGCCTTAGGCCTGTCACCTATAAAACAGCGACACCGTGACGTGCTATATAGTATTTTCAGAGTAGACACCTAGGCCCAGGAAACAAACGATGTGTCTCAGATTTGGTTCCAGGGGAATTTTCTAATTTCCTTTAAAAATTATTTTTAGTGTGTGGTCTGTGGTCACAGGGCTCAGGTGGAGGTCACGGGACGCTCCGTGGCACCAGCCCTCTCCTTCCATCTGACCGAGCTTTCTAGGAACTGAGTTCAAACAACCAGGCACTTTCATCTGCGTAGACCGATGATGTTTTGAGACAAGGTCTGTCTTGGAAGGAAATGAGAAGTACTCTGCTTGTCTAGGCAAGCTGCTGGTGAGACCCTGGCATCTTCCTATGTCTGCCTCCTGAGCCCCTGGATTACGGGCACGGGACATTTTCAGGTTTTTATGCCGGAGATCAGAATTCAAGACCTCACACTTGCATGGAAAGGGCTTCACCTATGAGCGGTCTCCATACCTCTGCTTTCTTTAAAAAAAAAAAAAAAAAAAGTGTGTGTGCACACGTGTGTATGTGTGTGTATATGTTACTTGTCGAACTCCCAACTGTAGGAATTCCTCTTCTTTTTCTTCTTCTTTTGGTTTTCACATTTTTATTGGAGGGCAACAGGGAAGGGCTCTCTGCCATCAGCAGGAGTAGTCACAGGTTCTTCAGCCATTCCAGGCTTGGCCCCGAGGATCCTGGGGGTGGCTGGGCACATGGGGCGTGTTCCCATCGTCTCGCACAGGCACTGGGTAGTTGCAGGGTGTGGCCCAGTGGATCATGCCTGCATACTCAGGGGCTGATCACAGGCATAATTATAGCGAGGCCCCAGACAGAGAAGGGCACCACCAGCACCGGCTCCTTCACCCAGGCATTCTTGAGGAAGGCGGAGGCTCTCCCAGCCATCTTGCTCTTGGCTGCATGTAGGAATTGTTTACCTATGTGCTTGTTTACCTCCTTCTCAACCTCTCAAGAACTCCAGCCCACTCATCCCAGTTCCCACTACCCCAGCCCTCACTACCCCAGCCCCTCACTACCCCAGCCCCTCACTACCCCAGCCCCTCACTACCCCAGCCCCTCACTACCCCAGCCCCTCACTACCCCAGCCCCTCACTTCCCTCTTCATGTTACCTCACAGCCTGAGGAGATCAAAGCCGTGGCATTTGCATTCCCTTCAGATCTTGAGTAGCCATGTACTCACCGCCCTTCCTTTAATTACAAACTCTTTAATTGAACAACCGTGGCCATGGCCGTTTCCTCACCATCTCTGGCAGTCTTCTGTCTCTTAGCAAAATTTCTTTCTTTTAAATTAGTAAACAACCCATTCTGGCCAAATTTGTGAAAGTTTTAAAAAGCAAAATCAATCAACTTTCCAGTCAAATTGATTTTATTTCTCTTGTACCCTGTCTTCAAATTCTGTCTTGAATCTTCTCTGAAGCCAACATATCTGACATGTATCTGTATCCATTGTCGAATGTCCCTATCAATAGCTCTCATGACTCCAGAGCACTAAATCCAGTGTGTGTGTGTGTGTGTGTGTGTGTGCTCATGCAAGTGGTGCGTGCCTGTGTGTGTGTGGGAGTTGGCTCTGCTGTTATTCACTGTCTTATTTGTGTGTATATTTATTTATTTATTTAAATAATCTTCTTTGAAATACTTTCTTTCTTGACTTATCAGAAAGCTATATTCTTTTGGCTTTACCCCCCACCCCACTCTTTCTCAGTCTCTTTTGCTGCTCCTTTTTTTTTTTTTTTCTAGAGTTTTAATTATGGAAGTTCCATTAATTTTTACTTTTTGAGATAGGGTCCCATGTAGCTGGACTAGCCTTGAACTCACTATGTAGCTAAGAATGACCTTGAACTTCTGATCCTCCTGTCTTCGCCTGCTGAGTCCTGAGGTTATAAGGGTGTGCCTCCGCCTCTGGTTTATGCTTTCTGTGTGCTGGCAAGCACTGTACCAACTGAGCTAGGCCCCCAATTCCCTTTACTTAGTTTTTAAACATTTCTTCTTTCAGCTCTTCAGTCTCTTCCATAACGACCTCCAGCATCAGGGCTTTTAAACATTTCGTCAATCACCTCAAATTCATAGTTGCCACACGAATTAGATGCTAGTCTCTGGATCCTTACATCTAATTACCCTTGCAAAAGATTCATTTTTTTTTTTTTTTTTTTTTTTAATGGAAGCATCAGTGTTTCGTGCTAAGTGAAACACTTTCATCACATAGATTGCTGGCTTACCACAGAAACACCCTGAACCAACTTACTGCCATTGCTTCAAGTCTCCAACTTTCCTCTCCTTGCACTGGATCTCTTTCAGCGCTAGCGGAAGTTTCCCAGCCCTATTTCTGGACTTCTTTCCAGACTCTGTTTTCCCAACAGTCAGCTCACTTCAGCATCTTTTACAATCGGATAAGCTGAGAATATTCCAACTCATTCATTCCTGCAATGAATCTTTATTCCGTGTGTTTCCTCTAGCATTTCAGTGTAAATAATAATAATAATAATAATAATAATAATAATAATAATAAATAAACCAGTTTATATCTTTAACACTTTGCTTAAAAACAAACAAACAAACAAACAAACAAACAAACAAACAAACTCCTTAGCTAGGGCTTGAGAGGCTGTTCAGCGGTTAAGAATGCTTGCTGCTCTCCTGGAAGACTCGGGCTCAAGTGTCAGCACCCACGTTGTGTGGCTTACAACTATCCGTAACCCAGCCTCAGGACCTCTGATGCCCTCTTCTGGCCTCTGAGGGCACCTGCACAGATGTGACATACACTCATGTAAACCCGTGCACATAAGTAACAATAAATCTTAACAAATTATTTAGCTAAACCATCCACACTCATCATTTACAAGTTCTGCTTTCTGCACAATGGTAGGTCACAGTTTAGTGAGGTGCCAGCTTCTAGTATCCTGTTTGAGTCCTCTGAGCATCATTCTATAACAGTCTTTTTGTAGCGATGCACACAGTCTCAATGATGACCTAGGCTTTCTCTATTAGGCTCCTGCCCTTCCCCCTTTTTGAGACATGGCCTCAAACTTCTGATCCTCTTGTTCCTCCACCTCTTGAGTGTTGGGATTATAGACGTGCACCACCATGCCAGGTTATACAGCACTGGGGACCAAGTACAGATCTTTGTGTGTGCTAGGCAAGTGCTCTGACGTCTGAGCACATTCCTAGTATCTGGGCTTCTCATTCCTTTCCACCAGCAGGGCCTTTAATGTCCACACTTCTGTCAGCAGTCTGTTTGAAGCTCTCTATGTACCATGTGCCTTAAATTCCTCCAGCCTCTACCCATCACTAAAATCTAAAGTCACTTACACATTTTTATGTGCACATTTTACTGTACTTCTTGGTACCAATATCACATGTGTTTTCTGTGGCTACTGTCACAAATTAACAAGAACTTGGTGGCTTAAAACAACAGAAATGCACTCTCTTGCCGTTGTGGAAGCCAGAGGTTAGAAATCAGTATTACTGGGCCAAGGTCCAGGTGGAGAAGGGCTTTAACTTGGAGTCCTAGGGGAGAATTCTTTGTCTCTTTCAGCTTCCGCTACCTGCTGCCAGTCTCTGGCTGTGGTAGTATCAATATGAAGGCCAGGATCTTCACCTGTTTTCCTAGTCTATCCTTACATCAGGGTCTCTTCTCTGTGTAATCCCCTGTACTTCCCTTGTTTAATGAACATGTGGTTGCAGTTTGATCTCACTTAGAGAACCTGGGGTTATCTTTTCAAGATTCCTTAGGCTGACGACACCCGGAAAGTTCCTTTTTGTCTTACAAGGTAATGCTGACCCTGAATGTTTTCTGAGGGATCAGTGTTCTTTCTGCTATCCCTACAACGCCGCCCCACTGACTGATTCAACCCAGGATAACCAAGAGACAGAAAGCATACGTGTATCTAAAACTGAGAGGCCTCACACCACGTCATTGACTGTTTCATTTATTATTATTACTTTTTTTTCTCATGTAGCCCAGGCTGGCCTGGAACTTGCTAGCCAAGGTCACTTTTTAATCTTTCTTCATTCAGGTTCCTAATTCTGGGGTTATAGAGTGTTCAACAATTCATGGTTTCTATTTTTTTTTCTTAAAAAAAATATCTATCTATCTATCTATTTATTTATTTATTTATTTATTTATTTATTTATTTATTTATTTATTTATTTATTTGTTTGTGTGTGTGTGTCTTTATGTGCACATGTGTGTGGGTGCTCCTGGAGGCCAGTAGAGGGCGTCAGATCCCTGAAGATGGAGTTGCCCAAGGTAAATTCCCGAAGCCAGTGTTGAGAGCGCAACCCTAGTCTTCTACAAGAGCAGCAAGCACTTTTAAGCACGGAGCCATCTCTTCAGCACCCTGGTTTCTGTTTTCTTGAAAGATACCACAGCAAACTCACACAGCTTTCTGTGAAACTCCAATGTTTTATTTCATAACTAGAGTGAGATTTGAGGGACCCTAGTCAGCAGTGAGCTCAGCATGGCAGAGTTGGGGTGGCATCAATGGCATATACTGACTTTATTTATTTTTGAGACAGGGTTTCTCTGTGTAGCCTTGGCTGTCCTGGACTCACTTTGTAGACCGGGTTGTACTTGAACTCACAGGGATCTGTCTGCCTCTGCCTCCCTGAGTGCTGGGATTACAGATGTGTACCACCATGCATGGTGTACTGGCATTTCAAATGGACTGAACTCAAAGTCAGGTGTTGGAGTGCAAATCTGGGTAGTCTTTTGAGAACTTGAGACCCGAGGCCAATGGCTTGACCTTTTGAACTGTTAGTTAAGTCATCTGCAGAATGAATCTTAATGCTTATGGAGATGAAAATGAGCAGATGGATGAGATGCCTTTGCTAACTTCAAGCTCCTGTGAAATAGCGATGATGAAATGGTGATATAGATATTGCAACGTGGCCTTCGTGTTGCCTGCAGCTTCAGTTAAATTTTGTATGGGCTTCTCCCTAATTCCCAGCCCCTGACCTCCCCTTTTTTAGGGCATTTACACATGAAAAATTGTAATTGTAAATTCTTTCTCTGACTCTTTGAGATGTAAATAGTCTCTGGCTGCCTCTAGCCAGGACTAGGACTGTAATTTTCAAGGATCTTTGAAATGCAGCAATCAAGGAGCGCCCCTGTGCCCCCAGTCTGTGCGCTGTGCCTAATTTTAGAGTCTTGCTCCTGGCTGTAAGGCCACTGCTGTTGGAAAGATAAGGGAACATTTCCTTTCCTTTCTGTAAGGTACAGGCGATTCCCACAGCTATGTGTGTGTATGTGCTGAGGAGGGCACATGCATGTGTGTGGATTTGCCTGTGAAGGTCAGAGGCCAACCCTGAGTACCTTCCTCAATCATCTCCACCTTGTTGTTTTAGACAAGGGCTCAGATTGAACCTCCCAGCTCCAGGGTCCCCAGCATTAAGATGACAGGCATGCAGGCCTGTGCTTGCCTTTTTTTTTTTTTTTTTTAATATGGAATCTGATTGGTTAACCTTGTATCCCCTCATGTTTCTGCGGCAAACACTCTACCAATTCCCCAGCCCTCCCCCACCTCAAGCTTTTAAAGATTTATTTTCATTAATTTAAAATCATGTGTATATGTGTATCTCTATGTACCTACCTGTACCTGAGGTGGCCAGAGGAAGGCATTGGATTCCCAGGAGACAGACTTACGGTGGCTGTGAGCCATCAGACAGTGCTGAAGTCAGGTCCTCTCAAAGAGCAGGAAGTCCTCTTAAATGCTGAGCCATCGTCTCTCTAGCCCTGGAAACTTAGGGTTTTTTTTTTTTTTTTAAACATTCTTATTCACTCTTTGTTTCATTGGTCTGTCTTTCCTATTGCAACAACAGCCTTGAACTTAATCTTCCTTCCTAGCTGTTGGACTTCGTTCCTGATGTTCTGCTTTGACCTTACTTCCAGGAACTTATCATCAGCTTTTAATGATGCTGTTTGTCTTTGAGGCAGGGTTGCACAGCACCTGGACTTAAACTTTGAATCCTCTGGCCTCAGCCTCCTAAATTCTGGTGTTACAGCTGTGTGGCACCACACCAGTCTGTCCTTCAATCATTTCTTTCTAGACTCCAATATAATGGTGAGAATAATAATTAAAGAAAATTACTGGATAACTTCTTAATTTCAGAGGAGAACACAGGAGACCATGGCTGATGTCCTCTTGTTGATACAGCTCTGTCTTCCTCTCATTTTTTTTTTTTTGTAGTTTCCCTGGTTAGTGCCCTAGTTAAATTACCCCATCATTTGCAGCAGTTAAATGAGAATTTATAAAAGGAAAAAAAAAATGTCCCATAGAAATATAAAATGAGGACCTTATTTAGCCTGTCAGTAGGAATTAGTAGATGTTTAAAAAGTTTAAGAAGTGCAACAGAAGGCCTGGAGAGATGGCTCAGATGGCTAGATGTTTTTGCAAGCGACCCAGGTTGGGTTCCCAGACTCCAGACTGGAGAGCTCTGATTCTTCTCTTGGCTCTGTGAGCACTAGACAAGCATGTGGTGGACATACATGTGCAGCCAAATACTCATATACACAAAATAAGAAATGAATTTATCTTAAAAACCACAGAAGAGAGTCCTGGCTTCTCTATTCTGGGGAATGGTAACCGATTTTCTCTTAGAATTTGCATTTCTATGGGGAGGAATGATTTTTTCATTGTTATCAGTAATTTACAACTTACAGAGACATAAAATAGCTCCCATAGAATTTTAATTCTGGCCAGGATGGTGGCACAGTTCTATAATCGGGGCACCTGTGAGGATGGGCCAGGACTGATAGCTGAGGGTCAGCCTGGGCGAAGAACAAAACCCTGCATCATATCAAAACACTGAAAGGAAGGGCCCAAGAGAATGGTTTTTTTCCATTTTTTATTTTAATTTTTATTAATTATACTTTATTCATTTGCGTCCCCCCCATGGCTCCCTCCTCCCCTCCCAATCCCATCCTGTCTCCCCCTTCTCCACACATGCCCCTCCCAAGTCCACTGATAGGGGAGGTCTTGCTCTCCTTACTTTTGATCTTAGTCTATCAGGTCTCATCAGGAGTGGCTGCACTGTCTTCCTCTATGGCCTGGTAAGGTTGCTCCCCCTCAGAGGGAGGTGACCAAAGAGCAGGCCAATCAGTTCATGTCAGAGACAGGCCCTGCTCCCATTACCATGGAACCCACTTGGACACTGCACTGCCATGGGCAACATCTGTGCAGGGGTTCTAGGTTATCTCCATCAATGGTCCTTGTTTGGAGCATCAGTCTCAGAAAAGACCCCTGTGCCAGATTTTTTGGATCTGTTGCTGTCCTTGTGGAGCTCCTGCCCTCTCCAGGTCTTATTATTTTCTACTTCTTTAATGAAATTCCCTGCACTCTTTCCAAAGCTTGGTCATAAGTCTCAGCATCTGCTTTGATACCCTGCAGGGTAGAGCCTTTCAGGGGCCCTCTGTGGCAGGCTCCTGTCCTGATCCCTATTTTTTCCTTCTTCTGATGTCCATCCTCTTTGCCTTTCTGTATGGGGTTTGAGCATTTAGCCAGAGTCCTCCTTCTTGATTAGCTCCAAAGAGAATGTTAACTGTGTGTATAGACAATGCATGTCTTTCCTTTGAATATCATTTTCCCCCTACAGAGCCTGAATTCTTTCTTTCTTTCCTCCTTCCTTCCTTCCTTCCTTCCTTCCTTCCTTCCTTCCTTCCTTCCTTCCTTCCTTCC
>NW_026595394.1:0-23470 GCF_907164565.1 Psammomys obesus | reverse complement strand
TCCTTCCTTCCTTCCTTCCTTCCTTCCTTCCTTCCTTCCTTCCTTCCTTCCTTCCTTCCTTCCCTGTATGCCATTAGAGATTGCATATTCTAGGCTAGCATTCTTAGCACCGAGCTATATCCTCAGCAGACCTAGTCGTTCTCATTCATCCTTGTCTCACAAGTGCTCCGAGAAGACCTGCCACTCATGGAATGACAAAATACAAAATCACCGACCGTGTGGACCATGCGATTAAATGGGTATTCCTAGAAGAATCTGATGTAACATCCACTGTCAACACCATCAGTGCCAGTCACCAGGTGGCATCAGGCTCCCAGTGGGCTCTGTCTGTGTGGCACAGGATGAGGCCTTAGACCAAAGAAAGAACTGATCAAACAGCACTGTGCCAACAGCGTTGCTCCTGGGCAATGCCTCAGTGGTTTCCCTTGTATTTGAATCATCTTACGATGAGGACCTCCGAGTAGTTCAGGAAACAGACACCTTGGGGTGAAGAGCTCCATCTTTAAACCACTCATAAACGCTGCTATACAGCAAACAACATTAAAAAAGAGAGGCACTCTTTGCATGGAAATAAGTATATGCACGAGATAATTAAAAAAATCAAGTTGGGATTAAAAGCTATCTAAAACTAATTTAGACACACAGTTATATTTAATCGACTGATTTGGGTAGAATAAAATGGTAATAATTGTTTGACACAAATTCTGCCTCATTACTTGAATTTGTATTGCTTCTTTTAACATGGGAATTACCTTTGTACACATGACATAAGAGCAGAAAGCCCCTCCCACGTTGCTGGGGCAGGGTTCTGGTGTGGTGTCCCCGGACCAGGGACCTCGAAGGGCATAATTAGAAGACGAATGCTCCTCACCTTCCAGGTACCTCAGTGCAGCCTTTGTTCTCTGCCTCTGGCTGAATGAGGTGAATATAGAATGTCTCACCATTGAATAATTCGACCGCTTTTAGGCAAGAATTTTTGTGATGTTATAAAAACCGAGATCTAAAAGGAAACTTAACCTTTAGTTCATTCTTTTGATGTATTTTGCCTGAAGCGTGGCACTAAGACCTGTTATCTCAAATAGGCAATATAAAAATATCTTTCTAATTCACTCGTACAGTCAAAAGATCCTTCTGGATTAAAATTACTGTGATCTATCAAAATTCACTGTGTTGTGGAAATAAAAGCAAATCACATGTCAGATGAGGAGCGATGACAGCCATGGCCCGTCTTATTATGGAGCTGAAAATGAAAATATTTCATTGATGGCAATACTGAGCTTTTAAACAATGGAGAATGTATGTCAAAATTAGGAGAGCTGGGACTCTCTCATTCTAATGGATGTTTGCCCTATTCTTAAGGTCAGGATTTTAGAATCAGTGGCAATATTTGATTGATTTAATTGTATTTTTACATACAGTTCACTTGCTCTAAAATTCACTGTTTTAGTGTACAATTTAGTGATTTTCAATGTTTTTGTAAGGTTATATGACCATCATGACTATTTAGCTTTAGAATATTTTTTATGTACTCAGAAAGATAAAACTATAACCATACTTTTTTTTTTTTTTTTTTTTTGGAGATAGGGATTCTCTGTGTAGCCCTGACTATCCTGGAATGCACTCTGTAGACGAGGCTAGCTCAGACTCACTTAGATCCACCTGCCTCTCCCTTCTGAGTACTGGGATTAAAGGTGTGCGCTCCAGCTGCCTGGCTGGCCATATTTCCTTCCTTCTTCCCTCCCTCCCTGTCTCCCTCCCTCCATTCCTTCTTTTTTTCTCTCTCTTTCAGATTTATTTTTCTTTCTTTATTGAATGGGGTGTGTCTGTGTTACATTGTATGCAGTCCTCAAGGATGCCAGAAGAAGGCATTAGAGCCCCTTGAGCTTGAGTTGCAGGTGGTTGTAATGGTATAACATGAACGCTGGGAACTGAACTCAGGTCTCCCCAGAAGAGCAGCAAGTACTCTTGACCTCTGAGTTGTTGCTCAGCCCTGAACTTGTTTCTGTGTATCTGCTTCTCAGCCTATTTTGTAGCAACCAAGTATCAGCCTCTATGTCTGATGCTTTCACTCGATACAATGCTTTCAAGAGCCATCTAATGCCGGGTGCCATGGCACATGCCTGTAATCCCAGCACTCTGGGAGGCAGAGGCAGGCGGATCTCTGTGAGTTCGAGGCCAGCCTGGTCTACAAAGTGAGTCCAGGACAGCCAAGGCTACACGGAGAAACCCTCTCTCGAAAAATCAAACAACAACAACAAAGGATTTTGTACATTTATCAGTATCCCATTCCCTTTCATGTCTGAATAATGTACACCATGACACAAGTCTACCACATTTTATTTATCCATTATTTCTCAATGGATACTAGATTTGTTTCTTTCTTTTGGCTGTTCTCCTCCTATGAATGTTTGTGGACAAGTGTCAGTGTGAACACGGGTTTTCACTTCTTGTGGGTGTATACTTGTATACTTTAGGGTGTGTATTAATGTTCGCTCCCCGCCACTTGTTTGTCTTAGTTAGGGTCACTATTGCTGTGATGAAACCTTATATCCAAAAGCAACTTGGGGAGGAAAGGGCTTTTTCCTCTCACACCCATACAATAATAGTTCATTACCCAAAGCAGAGAGTGCAGGGACTCACACAGAGCAGGAACCTGGGTGGAGAAGCAACCAAGGGTGGTCTTGAACTCCCGACCTTCCTGCTCCGACCTCCCACAGTGCTGGAGTTATAGATGTCTGCCACTACTCCTGTCCATCCTTCCTTCCACATTTATAATTTCGGAAGCTACAAGGTTTAGAGATTGGTCAGGGTATCAACCCTTTCGTTCTAGACAGGAAAACTGACACTCCTTACCAAGCGAGATACCTGCCCTGGCTCCTCCCTTTGGTAGGGGTTGGAGGTTGGGGGAGGGGTAGAGTCTGGTTGCAGGTGGTAGCTCTGTAGAATTGCCATGTCCAAATTCTTCCCAGCAAGTTTCCAGAGTCTCATGATTCAGCCCACTGAACACGATCTCTCACCACTACTTTCTTTTTCCCTTTTGTACGGTGGGGATTAAACCAAGGGCCTCATGTGTAGCAAGTGTTCCGCCACTGGGCTTCTTTCCCGGCCTTTAGCGCTTCCCTTCATGGCAGGGCATTTGGGCCAGTCCCCAGGACGCTGGAAACAAGCAGATGCCGTAAATCCCACAGGCAACCCCAGGGTTGTTCATGGGTGTAGATTTAAAGGGCACAACCAGGAGAGTCCCGAGGGAGAATCCAGCAGTTTGGGCTTTGGCAGCAGGCACGCGTCTGTTTAACGCCGTTCATTAGCACAGCGTGTTTTTGGAAGGATGGCCGCAAGAGTGATTTCTGAACAGCCCTAGGAGAAAAAAAAAAAAGACAGTTTAAAAATAAAGACTGGGGGAGGGGCATAGGAGAAGAAGAGGGAGGAAGGGTGGGATTGGGAGGAAATGGGGGAGGGGGCTGCAGCTGGGATACAAAGTGAATAAACTGTAATTAATAAAAATAAAAAAAAATAAAAATAACGGTTTTGTGGGTTGGTAAAGTGTTTGCTATGCAAGCAAGAGGACCTGAGGTCAGTCCCCTGAACCCATAGGAAACTATGGACACGGTAGAATATGCTTTGTTTTCTTTAAATTTATTATGTATTCAGGGTTCTGCCTGCATGTACACTGCATGCCAGAAGAGGGCGCCAGACCTCTTGGTGGCTTGTGAGCCACCACGTGGTTGCTGGGAATTGAACTCAGGACCTTTGGAAGAGCAGACAGTGCTCTTAGCCTCTGAGCCATCTCCCCAGCCCCTAGAGTGTGCTTTTAATTCCAGCACATAAGCTGGGGTGCACAGTTTGATCCTGCTGCACATACACCACCCCACCCCTACCAGAGCTTTGTGCTGAAACTGAGTTGAAAGTGAACATTTTGGAAGCACTTAGTTTGAAGTCCTCAGATGCATCTTCTGATTGCCATGTGTACTAGTCGAGGGCCGCATAGCAAACTGCCACATGTTGAAGTATGGGGCCTGATGCCTGTCATGTTGGTCACCCCAGCACTCAGGAGGCAAAGGCAGGAGAACCACAGAGAGGTCAGAGCCAGCAAGGTACGCATAACAAGTTCCAGGCTAGCCAAGGCTTCACGGTGAGGCCTTGCCTCAACTCACCAAAGCCAAACCAAAGGAAACCAAACCAAAATACTGCTCGCTGCTTGCCTGAGTAACAGAAAGTGTATCTTTTTATAATTCTGACATTAAAGCCCAAGATCCAAGTAGCAGGTTAGTTTCTTCTTCATTTTTAGCTGGCTGTCTTCTCAAACTGTCTTTACATAATCTTCCCTCTGTAAGGACCTGTGTCCCAATTTATTCCTGTTACAAAAATGTCAGCCATGCTGCATCATACTCACCCTAACAACCTCATTTTAACCTAATTATTCCTCTCTTGTTTTGAGACAGGGTCTCTCTAGCCTAGGCTGGCCTCATCCTTTGCAGGCAAAGAAACCCTTGAACTGATGGCCTTGCTTCCGCTCCCAAGTGCCAGGATAGCATCCCTACCCCGCCATGCTTGACTCCTAATTGTGTCTTTAAAGGCTCTGTCTCCAAAAGCACCCATGTAGCACCAGAAGTTAGGATTGTAACATGAATTTTGGGGAAGATTCATTTTCATTCTTAACAGTGTTAGAGTGGGAAAGATCTATGAATAATGAAAAAGTGCAGAAGCACCTGTCTACAGCGACACGCTGCAGATCATACCTGTGACAAACACGTTTAAGGGCTGCTTCCACGACATACCACGGCCCAGAGAGACGGGTGATTACCGGGAAACCCAGCCACACTCTGATTCAGGGGGAGCGTCTAACCAGCAGGACTGCTTGCATAATCAGCCAGTTACCCAGAGGCTGAGTCTGGACTAGCTTGAGAGTCAATTCATGGTAATGGGCCTGGTGCTGTTATACACTTTTAAGCCCAGCAATGAAGGATCAGGATCAGAGTCAGGGTCAGGTTCAGGGTCAGATCTCTGTGTGTTTAAGGCCAGCATGGTCTACATAGCAAGTTCCAGGCCAGCCTGAACTACAAGAGACCACATATCAAACAAAACCACCACCACCACCACCACCAAACAAACAACAAAGACATTCCTGATGTCTAAATATTATGTGTTGTTAAGTTTTGTGTCCAACAGTCCAGCCATTTGTAAGCATAATGGGAGCAAATTTTCTGGGGCTTCTTGCAGGGGGGAAAAGGAAAAAGACCATGTTGAAATATATCTAGAACATTCTGTACAAGAACCTGTCCTTAAAAATGGACACCACTAGACCAGAGCCTAGCCTGTCTTAAAAGGGTCGTTAAATGACCTTGGCTCCTTCTAGCCTTCCTGTCACACACACACAGAGAAAAAAAAAAAAAAAAGCTAAAGCAAAGCTTCAGGTGGTCACAGGCCAGGGACTCACAGAACCGATCCACGAGATGACAGAGGCATCCCCACCCCAGTACCATCGCCAGGGCTCTAAGCCTAGGGACAGCAAAGCCGCGGGACACTAACACTGCTTAAAAAGAGGCTGTTGGTGGAGACCCGAAGACAACCGGGGAGAAGCGAACAACAGAACAGCAAAGCAAAACCGGGAAGCCAGAGGAAGTGGAGGCCTTGGGCCCCGACATGCGCAGATTGCAGAAGACGCAACCCACAGCTGGACTGCCTGCTCGGTTCAACCTAAAACCTCAGGCTGAAAGCTTGGCTGTCTCAGTTCCATCTGTCTTGCTTTTGTCTTGCTTTCAACAAAAGTCTACTGGGTGCTCTGGAAGGCAAGAAGAAAAAAACAAAAGACTCATCAGTCTGAAGAGACGGAGCAAGTGCCCGGATCATACTCTCATGTGGATCCAAAGCGTTGCCTGGCTCTCTGGAGGACAGTGTTGATTTTCACATCACATGTCTGCACACACCACCAACACAGACCGCCTTTGTGTCAATCAATAGAAGACTAGCTAAGATGGAGTGTGCAGGGAAAGAGTTGGAGGTTGTGACGTGTTAACAAAGGACGAAGCTGCTCTTGGTGTGTGATGCAGGCTCCAACTACACACCCCAAAGGGAGCAGGACGAAAGAACTGAGTGTAGAGAACGAAATCATATGTTTAAAATGTGTATGTGTGTGTGAGAGAGGGAGAGAGAGGCACACGTAGAGACAGAGAAAGAGAGAGACATGTGAGATTAGAAATAGCTTTGCAGTTATCAGCCAGGGTTAGTGTACATGTTTGTAATCCTGTCACTTGGGAGGCAGAGGCAAGAGGTTTTTTTTTTTTTTTGTTTTTTTGTTTTTTTTTCCTAGGGTAGCCATAGCTATGTAGTGAGACACTATGTTATTCTGCAAGATTTTGGTTTTCTTTTCTTTTTTAAAACTATTTTTGTGCTTGCTTTCTCTCTCTCTCTCTCTCTCTCTCTCTCTCTCTGCCAGTAGAAGCTAGAAGGCATCGATCCTCTGGAGCTGAAGTTGTGAGCCAATGCAATATAGACTTGGGTCTGTAGAAGAGCAATACCTGCTCTTAATGGCAGACCCATCTTTCTAGCCCCCTGTAACAGAAACTAAACTGGGTGATGGACCTAAATGTAAAACTTGAAACTATAAACATTCTGAAAGAGTTCACAGGAGGGCTTAGACTTGACACCATGGCTTTAAACACAATTCTAGAAGTGCAGTCCTTGAAAGAAAATTGGACTTGTTTAAAATTCTCTCTTTTTAAAGACATATTCTTAAGAGGATGAAAAAGGCCAGTGGGCTGATGAGATGGCTTAGTGGGTAGAGGTGCTTGTTGCCAAGCCTACAGACCTGAGTTTGATCCCTGGTCCCACATGGTAAGAGGAGAGAAATGACTGCTGTGAGTCATTCTCAACCCCACCCTTACTCCATGGCATGTGTGTGCCTACTCCCCCCCCCCCAAATGTTAAAAAATGTAAAAGATTAAGGAAAGCCACATGTTGAGAGAAAGAAAATATTTGCAACACACAGATCCAAGAAAGGACTTGCTTCTGAAGAGGCAGAGGATGTTAGTGTAAGAGAGTAAACAGCTCAGTTAAAAAGGATGGGCCACGACCTGGTCAGACGCCTCAGAGATGCACAGATGGCTATGAGCCTATGAAAACACGCAGAGCATATGGCATTGGGGGATTATAAATTAAGACAGAGAGATGCCAGTATGCATGTCTCCCAATAGCTGAAGTCCCTGGAGAGTAAACATTGGTGGAGATGTGAAGCAGAGCCTCTCGTTCATTGCAGGGGGAAACAAACAAACAAAAATGGCAGCGGCTGCCATTGGCTGGTGATGGCTGATCTTGGTTGTCAGCTTGGCATACCTAGGAAAAACGAACCACCTCCTTCAGATTGGCCTGTGGGCATGTCTTTGAGGCCTTTTCTTGATGGCTTGTTGCTGGGAGAGGGGCCGGGCCCACTATAGGTGGGGTCATTTCTACATAGGTGCTCCCAAGCTGGGTAGGACAGGTAGGGGTCAGGCCAGCCAAGCAAGTCACTAATCTACATTTCTTTATGGTCTCTCTCTGCTTCAGTTTCTGCTTCTGGGTTCCTGCTTGAATTTCCACCCTGAGTGCCCTTAGTGACGGGCTGTGATGTGGAAGTAGAAGACAAATAAAATCTTTCCTCCCCCGAGTTGATTTGGTCAGTGTTTCATCTCAGCAACAGAAAGCAAATGAGGACAGGCAGTTTCTTATGAAGATGAATATAGTATTCTCATATGGCGGAGAAATCGCACTCCTGATTATCCAAATGAACTGAAAATTTATGTCCACAAAACACCCTCATGCACATGTTCAGAGCAGCATTAATCACAATTGCTCCAAACTGGAGGCAACTAAGGCATTCTTCCGCAGGGAGTAGCTCAGTTAGCTTTGCTACATCTACACAACGGGATAGTATAAAACAGAGATGGGGTTGGGCAGACGGCTCAGTGGATAAAACACTTGTTGCACAAGCGTCAGGACCTGAGTTCAGATGCCCAACACCATGCAAAGGCTTACTGTGGTGGCAAGCAACTATGGCTCTAGTGGTGTTGGGGACAAGCCAAGCACACTCTGGGGTTCATTGGCCAGCCAGTCTAGCCAGGTTCAGGGAGAGAGCCCATCTCAAAAAATAACAGCGACAGAGAAAGACACTCAGGAGAAAGCGTGTAATATTTGTCTGAGCCTGACGTAGTTGTTTGATGGGATGGTCTCCGTTTGTATCTGCTGTTTTCCTGTAAATAACACCATTTCATTCTTGTTTATGGCTGAGTGAAATTCCATTGTGTGTGTGTGTGTGTGTGTGTGTGCGAGTGTGTATAGCATCTTCTCTTTGTTCACCATGTCCTCTGTTGACAGACACCATACCTTAGAGGTTGTGAGTAGGACAGCGGTGAACAGCAAGACTCGGGTGTGTCCCTGTGGTGTCCGTGTGACGTGCTGACTTGGAGTCCTTTAGGTACAATCCCTGGAGTGCCGTGGCTGGATCCCAGGGAAGATCTATGTTTAGTTTTCTGAGGAAACTCCATGTTTGTTTCTGCAGTGGCTGGTTTAGCTCACCTGCCCCCAGCAGTGTATAACGGCTCTCTTTTGTCCATGTTCTAATCAGCGCTTGTTACTTCTTTTCTTGATGATTGTCGTTCTGATTGGAATTTTAATGTACTTTTAATTTGCATTTCTCTGTTGGCTAGAGTAAACTTCCTTCCTTCCTTCCTTCCTTCCTTCCTTCCTTCCTTCCTTCCTTCCTTCTTTCTTTCTTTTTTTCTTTCTGTATTTCTTATTTTCTTTCCTCCTTTTTTTTCTCCCTTTTTTTTTTTTTTTTTTGAGACAGGGTTTCTCTGTGTAGCCTTGGCTGTCCTGGACTTGCTTTGTAGACCAGGCTGGCCTCAAACTCAGAGATCCTCCTGCCTCTGCCCCCCAAGTGCTGGGATTAAAGGCGTGTGCCACCATGCCTGGCTAGGGGAAATCAATTTAATAGAGCTATACTTTGTTTTTCTACCATATGAAAAATTGAAAGGTAACATTAAAAACATGGTAAAAAAGCAGTGATTGCCAGTCTGGAGAAAAAAAAAAAAGAAGAGAGGAAACAAGCACTTGAACATTTTAAAAATTTATTATTGTTGTGTATGAAAATGCATAAGTGTGCATGTGTAAGGCACATGTGTCATGATGCACACATGGCTTTCTGAGGACAGCTTGCAGGTCTTTTCACTTCTTCCACCTTTATGTGGGCTCTAGTGACCCCAGGCTTGCATGGCAAGTGCGTTTACTGACCGAGCCATCTCGCCAGCCAGCCTAAAAGATTGTTAAGGCAGTGGAACTATGCTCTTTGATACTATAATGGTGGATACATGGAATTTCTCACAACCCATGGAAGCGTGGGACTTTACGCTACATGTATGGACTACGGGCTTTAGTCAAGAATAATGGATTATCGATGTTTCATTTTCTTTAACACATGTGCCCTCAGTACAAGATGCAAATAATAGGGAAAATTACATGCAGGAGAGGTAGAGATGGGCTTTGCACTAACTGTTTAATCTTTGCAATTATAAAACTCTTCTAAAAATAAAATCCCTCAAACCTACGTCTATATCATCTATACCTGTATTTGTCTCCACACGGCCGGTTTTTCAATTTGCTGACAAACATATTCAGAAAAGAAACATTTCAGTTTTGAAATAATCAGGTTGCCCAACAGAGGGTGCCAAAGACTTACAAAGGTAGCTTCTTTGTTTATGCCAAAAGAAATTAAATAAAAAGATAGGACCAATGCTGGGGGCCCTAATTCAAGAACACGCAGGACACATGGGCCACATTCCCGTGGCTTCTTTCCTTCTTTACAGTGGCTAAGTCCTGTGCCCTGTTTATTTTATTTTTTTGGGTCAGTCTCTAGCTCAGGGTGACCTTGAACTTGCTATATGCAGTTGAGGCTAGCCTTGAACTCTTGATCCTCCTGTTTTCACCTCCCAAGTGTTGGGATTATCAATGCAGGATATCCCACTTCTCAGTCCTTTGCTCGTTGGTTTTGTGTCTTTGGAAAGCGTAACAGCATAAGGTATCCTGTTGATACCAGTGTTGGTATCAGTGCCGATCCTGAGTTAAAGGAGACTTCTACGACGGAGAGATGGCTCAGTAGTTATAAGGACCTTGCAGTTCCCAGCACCCATGTCAGGCAGATCACAGTTGCCTACATAATTCTAATTCCAGGGGATCTGATGCCCTCACCTGGCTTCTACTGGCAGCTGCACACAGACACACAAATAAGTTAAAAAAAAAAAAAAAACTAAAAGGAAGAAAAGAAATCCTGCTATACTGGTTTGTTCTTGCTCACTTGATGTAGATTAGAGTTGTTAGAGGAAGAACCTCGGTTAAAGAGTTGCCGCCATTAGGTCAGCCTGTTGGCAAGTCTTTGGGGCCATTTTCTTGATTAATGACTGATGTGGGAGGGCCCAGCCCACTGTGGGTCCCGGTGCTGTGAGAGCTCAGACTGAGAAAGCCAGGCAGTCAGCAGCACTTCCCATGGTCTCCTCTTCAGCTCCTGCCTCCAGGTTCCTGTCTTGAGTTCCGCTCTGACTCCGCTGGGCGATGGCCTGTGGCTCATACAGTAAGCCAAGTAAGCTCTTTACTCTCCCCGAACTGCTCTTGGTCACCGTGTTTATCTCAGCTATAGAAGGTAAACACACACACACACACACACACATACTACACAGGCTCAAATAAATACAGTTAGCTCTTCTTTAAAACAGCTACAGTCATGGCTTGTTCAATTGGATTTAAGCAACAACAAAAACCCTCACAATTCAAATCCTAATTTCCTAATTTTTATTCATGACAAGGTTTACATTTATTTAATTTTATGCGCGTGAGTTCAAGAGAGGGCGTTGGCTCCCCCAGAACTGGAGTAAACCCTGGTTGTGAGCCACTAGGTAGGTGCTGCTCATTGAACCCTGGCTCTCTACAGGAGCAGCAAGTGCTCTAAACCGCTGAGCTGTCTCTCTAGCTGCACAAACTCCTAACTTTTAAGAATTAAAATATTTTCAGCGAAGCATTAGCTATTTAGAGAATTTTTTTTTAGGTCATTCTATTTATAGCATTATCTATCACTTATTTATTTATATTTATTTATTTATTAATTAGAACATGCTCTTCCTCTGTAACTCTAGCTCGTCTAGAACTCTCTGTGTAGACCAGGAGATGGCATTGGACCCCTGGACTAGAGTTATAGGTGATTGTTAGCTTCCCACTGTGGGTGCTGGGAACTGAACCCACATTCTCGGCAAGAGCAGCAAGCACTCTTAACAGAAGTAAAATCGCAGTTATGAGGTGATGATGGTTGGGGGTCCCCACATCGTGAGATGCTGTAAAAGGGAATACAGCATTAGGACGGCTGAGAGCCACTGCTCTAGGAGACCCTGGGATGTGAAATACACAGTGTTTTTCCTTTAAAAGAAAGGGACGCCCAATCTGTAATCCACCCAGAATGTGGCTAAGAGCTGGTGATCTTTGTCTATCTGTGTAGCTGAGGCCACACTGGATCCCCTCCCCACCCCAGCCCCAGACCCTTATCGTGAGCTTGTTTTTCTTAGTCGATCTGTAGAACCCATCCTTATGGAAGACGTCCCATGTGCTTTGCAAAGAGTTTTGGACGTAGTCAAGCCTTAATCTTTATTGCGCACACAGGACTGAATCAATTATCACCAGGAAACTTTTCACCAAATTGTGCTAAGCTTAAATATATCTACAGTAAGCTACTCAGAGGCAGACTCCCAAAGTTTGAACCAACACCATTTATTTGGTAGTGTTGACCCGAACTACTTTCTTGTCTCCCGAGAATCACTCTTCACTCTGTTGGCTACGGTGGCCATGAAGTCTCTCCCCCCACTGGTCATGCCCACAAAGATCTGCTTGCCTCTGTGTCTGTTTTTTTTTTTTTGAGACATGGTCTCACCCCAGGCTGGCTGTGAATTTGTGATAGCAGCTTTTATATTGAGCCGGGTCTTTCTCTGTTCCTAGGAGTCTACAGAGTCTCTAATCCATATCTTATTTTGTCACCAAGGCTTGCTTCAAGCTCCAGGTTTTCCCATCTCAACCCCGCCAAATGCTCAGGTTACAAGCACGCACCACCATGCCTGGCTTCTTGTGAAATCTTGGTGAGTAATTTTGCCAAGGAGAGAATCTCTGTAACAATAATATCACAGGTACACGAAGCTTTGTTTTGTATGTCGCCTCTCTTTACTTTTCTTCATGTTTTGTTGATTGTAAAATGATTATATACACTTACTAAATAAATAGCCAGATAAAAGTCAAAGGTGAAACTGAAGAGATAAAACTCAATGATTTCCGTAACCTTCTTTTTTCTGTGTCTCTGTCTTTTCTTTCTTAGTCCTTTCTTTTTGAGACAGGGTCTTATTGAAGACTCACACTCACTATATAGCTGAGGATGACTTTGAACTCCTGATCTCCCTGCCTCTACTTGTCAAGTGCTAGCGTGTGTGTGTGTGTGTGTGTGTGTGTGTGTGTGTGTATGTGTGTGTGCATGCCACCATGTGCTTGTGGAGGTCAGAGGACAACCTGTGGGATTCAGAGCTCTTCTTTCACCATGCGTGTTCTGGGGACTGAACTCAAATCATCAGCCTTAGCAGCCAGCTTCTTTACCCTCTGAGCCATTTTGCCAGCCTTCCAGTGGTCTCCTGATGGACCCTGACACTGATTCCATATCTTGGATATTGTGAATAATTCTGCAACAAATAGAGCAATGCACATCTCTTTTTGATGTACCACTTTTCTATTTTTTGGAATCTTACTTAGTAGAGAAATTTCTGGATCGTATTAAATTTTTTAATACGATCAGTCTATTAAATTTTTTATGAGGGTCTGGAGAGATAGCTCAACAGTTAGGAGCACAACCAGAGATCCAGGTTTGATTCCCAGTACAGGAAGGCTTATAACCATCTATAACTCCAGTCCTGAGGAACCTGACATTCTCTCTGACCTCTGTGGGCAGTGTATACACAGCATGCGAAAAACACATACATAGGCAAAACACCCATAAAAAAAAATAAATATTATCTTTTTGAGATTTTATTTATTTATTTTTATTTTATTCTAGGTGTATGGGTGTTTCCCCTGCATTTATGTGTGTGCATCGTGTGTGTGCGGTGTCCGAGGAGTCCAGAAGGAGGCGTTGGATCTTACAGAACTGGAGTTACAGGTTGTTGTTAGCCACGTGGGTTCTAGGAGTCAAAGCAGGCTCCTCCGGAATAACAGCTAACACTCTTAACTGCTGGGCTGTCTCTCCGGCCCTCTATTTAGAAAAACGTATTTTTATTTATGTGTATGTTGGTGCCTTTGTGAGTTTCTGTGCACCATGTGTTGTGTAGATGCTCAAGGAGGCCAGAAGAGGGCACTGGATCCCCTGAACTGTGGTTACTGGTGGCTATCAGCACCAGAGTGGATGCTGGCAACCGGGTGTGGTTCCTCTGCAAAAAAAAGGTTTTTGTTTTGTTTGTTTTTTTGAGACAGAGTTTTTCTGTGTAGCCTGCACTACCCTGGAACTCACTCTGTAGACCAGATTGGCCTCTAACTCTAAGAGGTACACCTGTCTCTGTCTCCTGAGTGCTGGGATTAAGGGCGTCCACCACTAACATCTGGCCCACTGCCGAGCCATCTCTCCAGGCCCATGGTCACTCCAGTTTAATGTTTTGTGCAACCAACAGAGTTCACAAGTTTCTCTGCTTAAAAAAAAAAAATCCCTATGAATACTTAACTTTACCTTTTTGATAATAGCTATTTCAGCACATGTGAGGTAGTATCTCATTTGTGGTTTCAAATTTATTTTCCTAGATGATTAGTGAATATTTCCCCATATACTTTTTGAACATCTATATGTCTTCTTTTGTGAAATATCTACCTGGGCCTTTTATACCCACTCTCTGTTTTGAGGCAGTGTCTCTCTCTCTATAGCTCAGGCTGGCCTCAAACTTGAAATCCTCCTGCCCTAGTCTTTTAAAAATTATTATTATTATTATTATTATTATTATTATTATTATTGTTGTTGTTGTTGTTGTTTTTATTATGGGGTGTGGGTATTTTGCCAACATGTATGTCTGTGTCCACATATGTATGTGAAGTGCCCATAAAGTCCAGAAGAAGGACTCAGATCCCCCAGAGACTAGAGTTACAAATAGTTGTGAGCTGCCATGTAGGTGCTTGGAGTCAGACCTTGAAGATGGTCTTAGACCAATGCTCTTAACTACTTCACCATCTCCTTAGCTCCTCCCTCAGCCTTCTGACTGCTGGATCACAGGCAAGTGTTTCCACAGCTGCCTCCTTTGTTCATGTTTAAAATAATGGGGCCCAGGGCCAGGCGTGTACAGAGTGAGTTCCAGGTCCAGTCGGGATACATAGTGAGACACAATCTCAAAAAAGAAGGCTTATGCTAACCCTGTGGTTTGGAGTTGGGATGTTCATCTGTGGTGGTTAATATCGTCAACTTGACACAATCTAGAATCACCTGGGAGACAAACCTCTGAGCGTGACAGTAAGGGTGTTTCTAGGTTGGGTTGAGTTGGAAAGGGCTACTCTAAGTGTGTGCAGCACTGTTTGGTAGGCTGGGGCCTGGTTCTGCCCTGTGGGTGGGGGTCCTGTCCTGCTCTGTGGGTGGGGGTCCTGTCCTGCCCTGTGGGTGCGGGTCCTGGTCTGCCTAAAAAGCAGAATGTGATCTGAGATGCAGCATCCCTGTCTCTCTGCTCCCTGGTGTTGGGTCAGCGTGACTAGCTGACTCACATTTCTGCTGCCATGAGTTCTTTTCCTTGATAAATTGCACCTTCAGAATAAAATCCCAAATAAACTCTCCCGTGCTTAGGTTGCTTTTGTTAGGTGTTTTGCAGCAGCAACAAGACGAGGAACTAAGATAATGTGTAAGGGTGATGCTTGTCCTACGTCATTTTGGGAGACCTCATTTATTTACTTCTCTCTCATTCTGCT
The DNA here is from genome assembly GCF_907164565.1 of Psammomys obesus. NCBI lineage: Eukaryota > Metazoa > Chordata > Mammalia > Rodentia > Muridae > Psammomys > Psammomys obesus. The sequence continues at coordinate 8,491 of NW_026595394.1, read as the reverse complement.
GTCGAGTGTATCGATTGTGATTGTGTGTGGTGGTGCACCCTTGTAATCTCAGTTACCTGGGAAGTGGAGGCAGGAGAATGAGGAATTCGAGGTCATCCTTGGCTACACAGTGAGTTCAAGGATAGGCTGGGCTAAAAAAGCCTCTCAAAGTAAGAAAACCAAATAAAGAATGTTGATTGAATAATGTTTTTTATTGTTTTTTTCAAGACAGGGTTTCTCTGTGTAGCCTTGTCTGTCCTGGACTAGCTTTGTAGACCAGGCTGGCCTCAAACTCACACCAATCCGCCTCCTTCTTCTCCCCAGAGTGCTGGGATTACAGGCGTTTGCCACCATGCCCAGCTTGAATAAAAAAAAAAAAATTATGAGTACATGTTTATGTATTTGTGTCAATGGCTGAATTGAAATCCCAAATTTGAATGTAAACATAACTTACATTTTGACAATCACCGGCATAAGTGGTCTGATAGGTTTATAAATAGAAAAACCTGCTCGCTTGCATATTCTTCTGGGATGTTCTTAAGCCAGAGGACAACTACATCCAAGAATGACTGATTTCAGTTCAGTGATGTCCAGCATCGAAATGTCCGAGGGCCAGGAAGCCTCTGGAACAGCATTTACCGCTTCTGGTACATGCTACAAAAGAATTGTCCCAAGGATTGTTCGTATCTGTGCCCTTGATGTTTCTATTTTAACAAAGACGTCCTTTGACGGAAACTGCCTCTTGCAGATCTCAAAGCCAGCTGTGCGTTTCTGCTCTGCTCTCTCTGGTGATCCGGCTATGTGCGTTTTCTGATCTTGAGCTGCTGATGGGCTCTGTGAGAGGTGACATCTTAAACTTCAAGAAGGCTTTCTTCTCTGTGGGCAGGAAGACTGGATGCGATTATCCATCCAGAGTGTGCTTCCTCTCAGTTCTGTACTCAAAATATTTCTTTTCCTGAAGATAAAAAAAAAAGAGCCCCCCTGTTTATTGGAGAAGGAATGGGATGAAAGGATGAGCCTGTTCATCTCTTCCTGCTTCTTCTGAGAAAGTGTAGCAAAGCAGGAGTCTTCTAGCCATTTACATACATACATACATACATACATACATACATACATATATATATATATATATATATGTTTAAATGAGGGCTCATGAGCATTGCATTATTTTTCCCAAGTAAAGATTTCACAGCAAGCACATGCTCTCTCACAAAGTCTCCCAGAATGTAATAGCATCCACATGAAATGAAAAGAGAAGAGACAATATCATTTTCGTCATTTCCTGGCTGTGTGATCTGGTCAGGCTGTTTAATTTCTAGGAGGCAAGGTAGTGTGGAGCCCAGGATAGCCTGCGCTTGCTGCGTAGGGTGGACCTTGACTTTCTGATTCTCCTGCCTACACTTCCCAAGTGCTGGGGTTACAGCATGCATCACCTGATTTTATTTGCCTGATTTTATTTGGGGTTGGGGATTGAACCCAGGGCCTTGTGCGTGCTTAGATAAGCACTCTGTCACCTCAGTTACAGCCCCAGGCCTAAGCTATTTACTTTCTCTGTTCAAATATAAACTATATAAATATAAAATATATGAATGTAATTATATTTAAACAGAGCAACTGTGGTTATTATTTTTTAATTAAATTTTTATTTTTTAATAGTAGTTACAATTTATTTACTTTGTATCCCAGCTGTAGCCCCCTCCCTCATTCCCTCCCAATCCCACCGTCCCTCCCTTATCTCCTCTCTGCTCCTCTCTAAGTCCACTGATAGGGGAGGTCCTCCTCCCCTTCCATCTTACCATAGCTTATCAGGTCTCTTCAGGCCTGGCTGCAATGTCCTCCTCTGTGGCCTAGCAAGGCTGCTCCTCCCTCGGGGTGGGAGCAGAGGTCAAAGAGCCAGCCATTGAGTTCATGTCAGAAACAGTCCCTGTTCCCCTTACTAGGGTACCCACTTCAAGACTGAGCTGCCATGGGCTACATCCGAGCAAGGGTTCTAGGTTATCTCCATGCATGGTCCTTGGTTGGAGAATCTGTCTCAGAAAAGACCCTTGTGCCCAGATATATTTGGTCCTTGTGGAGCTCCTGTCCTCTCCAGGTCATACTAACTCCCCCTTCTTTCATATGATTCCCTGCACTCTGCCAAAGGTTTGGTTATGAGTCTCAGCATCTGCTTTGATACACTGCTGGATAGAGTCTTTCAGAGGCCCTCGGTGGTAGGCTCCTGTCCTGTTACTTGTTTTCTCCTACTTCCAATGTCCATCCCATTTGTAACTGTGGTTATTGAGATACATTACATGCTAAGTATTCATTAGATGCTAGTATATTCTTCTCCTTTCTTTTATTCTTCTCTTATACATTACATCTCAACCAGTTTCTGCTCCCTCTGCTCTTCCAGTCCTCCCTTCTCCTCCAGATCTTTTTTTTTTTTAAAGATTTATTTAGTTATTTCATGTATATGAACACTGTTTTCATGCACAGCAGAAGAGGGAATCAGATTCCATTACAGATGGTTGAAAGCCACCATTGGTTGCTGGGAATTGAACTTAGGACCTCTGGAAGAACAGCGAGTACTCTTAACCGCTGAGCCATCTCTCTAGCTGCCCCCTCCTACTTTTTTTTATTTTATTTTATTTTTTATTTTTTTTATTAAAAGACAGGATTTCTCTGTGCTGTCTTGGCCCTGTGCCCAGAGATCCACCTGCCTCTGCTTCCCAAGTGTGGGGATTAAACTCATGTTTCACCATGCCTGGCTCTTATTTGTACCAGAATGGCCCTTACAGACTCCTATATTTGAATGCTTAGTCCTTTGGTTGGTAGAACTGTTTTGGGAAGGATTAGGAGGTTTGGGCTTTTTGTAGTAGGTGTGGCCTTGTTGGAGAAATTTTGTCACTAGGGGTTGGGCTTCGAGGTTTCAGAAGTCCACACCAGGCCCAGTCTCTCTCTCTCTCTACCTTGCAGACAGATGTAAGCTCTCAGCTTCTGACCCAGCAGCATGCCTGCATGCCCCTCTCCGTGCTTCCAACCCTGATGATCATGGGATCACCCTTTGAAACTGTAAGCTCAGCCTCTCTTATAAGTTGATTCGGTCATTATGTCTATAACGCAGACTATATGTTTGCCAGTGTCCATGTGTGGTGGTCAGGTGACAGCATTCCTTTTTTTTTTTTCTTCGCAAGACAGAGTTTCTTTGAGTAGACCTGGCTGTCCTAGAACTCTCTCTGCAGACCATACTGGCCTTAAACTCAGAGATCTGCCTGCCTCTGCCTCCTGAATGCTGGGATTAAAGGAGTGGGCCACCACCGCCCAGCTCAGATGACAACTTTTAAGAGTTGGCTCTTTCTACCACGTGGGTCCCAGGAGTCGGTGTCATGTCCTTAGGCTTGGGCAGCAAACACCTTCACCTGCTGAGCTTATTTTGCTGGTCCCATAAAAACATTTTATCTTTTGTTTTGTTTTTGAGACAGGATTTCTCTGTGTAGCCTTGGCTGTCCTGGACTTACTTTGTAGACCAGGCTGGCCTCGAACTCACAGTGATCTGCCTGCCTCTGCCTCCCTGAGTGCTGGGATTACAGGTGTGCGCCACTGCACCTGGCTCATAGTAACGCTTTAAAGTGAGTTTATTTTAGTGAAAGCTCACTTATCATCCACATGATATGTATTTAGTTTGGATTCCTCCCAAAGCCGACCCTGAGGCAGGGAGTTGGCAAGCCTAGCGGACAGTGAAGAGGAAGCAGAGGAACCATAGAGTTAGGTAAGGGAGGAAACAAGGCTGTGAAATCAAGAGGCTTTTCAGGCTAGCTGCCACTGCAGACTATAGGACCACAACCTCGAAGGAATCTCTGGGGAGCAGGGCGAAGCACGCACCTCGCTGACGATGAGATGGACTGGGAGACGTCTGAGGTGTGATGCAGTCACTCCCGGGAAAAGCAGGCTAATTGTTCTGCACAAGTTCCCACGCTTTGGATTTTACTAGTTGCCTCTCCTGATGTCATGCAATTCTCTCCTCTGCCAACTCTATTCCTAGAATATTGATAATCATATTCAGAAGCGTGACTTGACAGAGACTCAGTTTTCTTGGCAAGAGTGTTTCGTGTGTGGTGCGTTGGGCATTTTCATCATGACTACAAGACGTCTGTCTCTTCCGGAATGTTAGGAGCCGCTTATAACCCGTTGCCCACCTTCCTCGGGCCTTGGCAAATCCAGCCATTCCCCCTCCCGTGAAAAGGTGCTTCTCTTCATCAAATATTTGGCCACCTTGTAGTATAGCTGTTGTGTGGAAAGCAGATCAAATATTTGATTTCTTTGCTTATCTCTCAGTTTCCATAAAAATGCATGGATCCCCTGGCTACATTACTGGTTGCTAATGAAGGTTATTAGTCTTCTGTTTCAGTACCATTTAAACTGCGTGTTTTAAAAACGTGTTTGATGTGCGTGTGCGCTCTTTGAAGTTATTCTTATCAATGCTTTGGTTTGTTGGAGTCTCTTCAGTTGTCCCTTGTGGTAGCGTCCTGGTAGTGTTAGATCTTTCCACATCCGGTGTGGCAGCATGCAACCTAGTACTTAGGTATTCCACGCCTTAGATCTTACAATTACTCACTTTTCCCCCAAAGTGTTTTACTTTTAAAATGACAACATTGCTGTTTATGCCGGACGTGGTGACTCAGGCCTTGCCATCCTAACACGTTGGAGGGGAGGCTGGGGGATATAAACTCAAGGTCATCCTTTGGTATGCAGCAAATGCAAGTCTGAGGCCAGCCTGGGCTACACGAGATCAACATGAAAACTGATGTTTGCTTCCTTTAGAGAACAAACTTCATGTGCTTGGAGTGTTTCATACTGGTGCCTGGGTCTTTGTTTCTAGCTTTATTTTACTGGAGAGCTTACTTTTCTTTCTCCCTGTCTTTCGACTTGTTTGCGTGTGGTGTCTGCGTGTGCTTGTCCATACGGCAGGTATGAAGGTCAGAGGTCCATGTTAGATGTATTCCTCTATTTTCTACTTGAAGTTTTTGAGATAGGATTTCTCACCGACCCTGAAGCTGACCATCTGAGTTGGCTTAGCTGGTCAGTGAGCTTCCTGGAACCTCCTGTTTCTGCTTTCCAATGCTAGAGTCGCAGCCCTGCACAGTTATGCCTTGAGTCTACTGTGGGTGCAGAAGATCTGAACTCAGGTCCTCATGATTTTGCAGAAAGCACACCCACTGAACCATTTCCGTCACCACCCCTTTTCTTTTCATCTTTCTTCCTTTCTTTTGGTATGGGATCTTGCCGTATAGCTTGTGCTGGCCGTGAAATCATGTCATCATTCTCCTAAGTGCTGGCATTACAATCCTGTGCCACCACATCTGGCTTAACATGTAATTTTTTTTTTCTTTTTCTTTTTTGGTTTTGTTGACAGGGTTTCCTTCACTGTCCTAGACTTTGTAGACCAGGCTAGCCTCAAACACACAGCATTCCTCCTGCCTCTGCTTTCCTGAGTTCTGCGATTAAAGGCGTGTGCTACCATGTCTGGCAACATGTAATTTTTTTAAAACGATAACATAGGGAAAAATTTTTAATGTAATAAGTTGATTGATTCCATATTATGTCAGTGCTAGGATTTGGTTGACCAGATATCCCCAGCAGTGTACTGATAAACACTGACTGATATATGGCTGTTGGTTTCAAGTATTATAATGCTCAAAGTCTTGGCTTCTACATATGGTTTTCTTTTTTTAAAATTATTATTATTTAATATCTTTATTTTAATTTTTATTAATTACACTTTATTCACTTTGTATCCCCCCATAAACCCTCCCTTCCTCCCCTCCCAACCCATCTTTCCTCCCCCTTCTTCACACATGCCCCTCCCCAAGTCTACTGATAGGGGAGGTCTTCCTCTCCTTCCTTTTTTTTATTAATTACACTTTATTCACTTTGTACCCCCCATAAGCCCCTCCCTTCTCCCCTCCCGATCTCAACCTCCCTCATCCTTCTTCACACATGCCCCTCCCCAAGCCTACTGATAGGGGAGATCCTCCTCTCCTTCCTTCTGATCTTAGTCTATCAGATCTCATCAGGAGTGGCTATATTGTCATCTTCTGTGGCCTGGTAAGGCTGCTCCCCCCTCCAGCGGAGGTGATCAAAGAGCAAGCCAATCAGATTATGTCAGAGGCAGTCCCTTAATTATTATTATTTTATTAATTACAGTTTATTCACTTTGTATCCCCCCTTTTCCTCCCCCCTCCTTCCCTCCCAATCCCACCCTCCCTTTTCCCCACCCATGCCCCTTTCCCAGTCCACTGATAAGGGAGGTCCTCTCCCCTTCCCTCTGATCCTAGTCTATCAGGTCTCATTATGACTGGCTGCATTCTTTTTCTGTGGCCTGGTAAGGCTGCTCCCCCCTCTGGGGGAGGTAGTCAAAGAGCAGGCCAATCAGTTCCTGTTAGAGACAGTCCCTGTCCCCATTACTATGGAACCCACTTGGATACTGAACTGCCATGGGCTACCTCTGTGCAGAGGTTCTAGATTATCTCCATGACTGGTCCTTGGCTGGAGTATCAGTCTCAGAAAAGACCCCTGTGCCCAGACTTTTTGGATCTGTTGCTGTCCTTGTGGAGCTCCTGTTACTATTTCCCATTTCTTTCATAAGATTCCCTGCACAATCACACTTATTCAGTGTGTGTGTATGTGTGCGCGTGTGCGTGTGCGCATGCATGAGCTTGTGTATTCATGTGCGCAAGCTCTATGGTACATATGTGGAGGTCAGAGGATAATTCTTCCACAATGTGGATCCTAAGGATTGAACTCAGGTCATCAGGCTTGTTGGCACGCATCATTATCTGCTGAGCCAACTTGCAGGCACAGTAGATAATCCTCAACTGTCTTAAAACTATATTTACTTTAGTTTATGGGCATGTCCGTGTGAATTTATGCCATGTGTGCCGATGCCCTTGGAGGCCAGAATAAGGTGCTGGAGTCGCACGTGGTTGTGAACCACCTGACATGGGTTTTTGGAAGAGCAGAAAGTGCTGAGCTTTCTCCGTTTTGACAACAACCTTATTCTAGTTTTTTTGAATGTCCTCACTTCAGGGCATGTATGACAAGCACACGTTATTGTCATTGATGATAGTGATTTGTCTCCATTCAGCAATAAATTAACGAGACTGCACATAAAGGAAATTGGTTTGGATCACTTTGGACTGGAGAGGGAGTGTGAACAAACAAGAACTTGGCAGAAGCCGGCAATCCAATTTGGATAGAAGTGTGGTTACAGGGAGGAGGAATGCAGGAGGTGCTAAGTCTGGGGGTGCGGGGGGGGGAAGTGTGAAGCTTGTGAGGAAGTGCCCAGTGATGCCAAGTCGCCGCGCACAGAGTACCACGTCTCAGATTAAAGCATCACAGATCCGCTAGTGAATCACAGAGATGACGGGCAGTGGACAAGCTGACGCGACAGCGTTAGAATCAGGCAAACCTGGGTTCAAATCTCGGTTTCACCGTTTACTGGATATCAGCCTGACTTTATGTAGGTTAAACTACTGCTACCTGCCACCCCCTTCCACCTTTTAATCTTCTTCTTTTATGATCTTAGCCTTAAACCTTATATGTAATACCTAATGCACACTAGGTGAATATTCTGCCACTGAGCTACATCTCCAGGCCTTTTCACTGAGACGTGTGTTGTATGTGTGTGTTGGAGGGTGAGAGGGTGGGGGTTGAGACAGGACCTCACAGAATTCGGCTTTGAACTCACTGTGAAGCCAGTGTGTGTGTGTGTGTGTGTGTGTGTGTGTGTGTGTGTGTGTGTGTGTGTGTTTGCGTGAGAGACAAAGAGAGAGAGAGGGGCTCTCATAATTCAGCTTTAAATTTGCTACGTGGCTAGATGACCTTGGACTTATTTCCCTGCCCTCACAGTGCGGCCGTTACATGACTGCGCCACCACATGCAATTTTAGCCTCCTTTTTACTTAAGAATATTTTGATCAGTTAACTGTGGATGTGTACTTACAGGCCAGAGGTCAGCCTGGGGAATTGTTCCTCAGGCTGCTCACATTGGTTTTCCTGAGACAGGGTATCTCACTGGTTCTAGGGGCTTACCAAGTAGGCTAAGCTGGCTAGCCAACCAGCCCCAGGGCTCAACCCTCTCTTCTCTGTGAATCATCGCCATCATGGCTGCCTTTTTATGTGAATGCTGGGACCAAACTCAGGTTCTCCTGCTGCAGACACTTTAGGACTGAGCCAGAGTCCCAGCCTGGGAAAAATCTTCCTGTTATTCTGCATGTTGATGGACACAAAGTTCACTTTGGATCTGTTCTTTTCTTCCTTTCTTTCTTTCTTTCTTTCTTTCTTTCTTTCTTTCTTTCTTTCTTTCTTTCTTTCTTTCTTTCTTCTTTGTGGCAGGGATGGGACTATATTTCCCATCGTTTATACCCTTTTCATGCTCTGTTTTACTTCCACCACAATAATGGATTTAAAATTATTTATTTATATTTAATGTATGTATGTATGTATGTATGTATGTATGTATGTATGTATGTATG
>NW_026595393.1:0-7879 GCF_907164565.1 Psammomys obesus | reverse complement strand
GGACGGTACAAAAAAACCCCATAAGATAGAGACCTCTTCCTACCTTAGGTTGGGTAAAGGTTAACAGGCTAAAGAGGGCTTTCTGCTGGGGAAAGGTACCAGAGGCTCTCCTTAGATACCCTTGGCTGGCCTGGAACTTGCTGGGCAGACCAGGCTGGCTTTGAACTTTTAGTGATCTTCCTGCCTTTATTTACTTATTAATTTTAATTTAATTTAATTTTATTTTGAGACAGGGTTTTTCTGTGTGGCCCTGGCTGTTCTGGATGTGGTAGACCAGGCTAACCTGGAACTCAAAGTGATCCATCTGTCTCGGCCTCCCTGAGTGCTGGGATGAAAGGCGTGTGTCACCATGGTTGGCTCCTGCCTCTTTTGTTATTAGAATTCCAGGAGTGTGCCGCCGTGTTCAGCTAGAGAAGAGGGCTTTTTATGAAGTGAGAACTCACTACGTGGAGTTTGTCTGGAATTTCCCACCCTCCAGCACTCTGAGAAATGAGATTTACAAGGCACTCTAGCCAGGTGTTGGGGGTACAAGCCTCCCTCTGAGGGCAGAGGCAGGTGGAACTCCAGGAGTCAGCAGCCAGCCTCATCTACATAGTGAGTCTCAGGCCAGCCAAGGCTACAAAGTGAGACTGTCTCAAACAACTAACAAACAAACAAACATGTTAATGGTTTTGTGAATTCAAGTCACCTACACAGAACCCTTGACTGTTTAGGACATCACTGATTGTGGAAAGAATGTTTCAGGTCTGATGCCTTCTTGAAAACTATTTATTGCCTGCCTCTGTATATGACTTTCATATTCAGTCCTTCGGAAATGTGCTTAGTAGACACTTCCTTCCTTTCTGACGGTACTAAAGCTGTAATTTGTAACCAAGTTAAACGTGAGCTGCCACCAACCTAAAAGCTAAGAATGTTGTCAGATGGATGGCACCTGAGGCCTGTTCTCTGATTTGCTGTAAACCACCATCTTAGAGTTATCTATTGCTGTGAAGAGACACCATGACCACAGCAGCTCGTACAAAGGAAAACAGTTAATTGGGGCTGGCTTACAGTTTCAGGGGTTTAGTCCATGATTGTCATGGCAGGAAGCATGGCAGAGTGCAGGCAGACGTGGTGCAGGAGGAAAAGCTGAGAGAGTTCTACCTTCAGATTAGCGGGCAGCAGAAAGGGAGTGCCACACTGGGCGTGGCTTGAGCATTTTAGCCTTTAAAGCTTGTCTCCAAGGACACTCTTCCTCCAACAAGGCCACATCTCCCAGTAGTGGCATTCCCTGAGTGTAAAGGGGCCGTTTTCTTTCAAACCACCACATTAAACCCCCTAATATTTCTACCAATCTTTGAAATATTTGAAAAAGTATTTTGATTTATGACTTTCTTTGTTCTATGACTATAAGAACTTCATAAAACTGTTACCAGGTTGAAATGTAAAATTTGGAGTTTCCTAGATCTCTGTCCCTGGGCTGCTGTCACTAATATTTGGCTCTAAAAACAAGCTCTCTCACCCCACTGAGACGAGAGCGATGAGATGATTTATGCTTTATGTTAAGAGCGTTTTGCTGGCTGCAGAGAACCTTGGCTCCCTTCATAGCACCCATGTGGTGGCTCACAGCTGCCTATGGCTTCAGTTTCTAAGGATCCGACACCCCTTTGTTGGCACCAGGCACACACAGCACAGAGACATACACTCAGGAAAAATACTCATACACATAAAATAAAAAGAAAATAAATCGCTGCGTGCGGTGGCACATGCCTTTAATCCCAGCACTTGGGAGGCAGAAGCAGGCAGATCTCTGAGTTTGAGGCCAGCCTGCTCTACAGAGGGAGTCCAGGGCAGCCAGGGCTACACAGAGAAACTTTGTCTCGAGAAACCAACCAGCCAACTCAACCATAAAAGCAACAAATAGGCTATTACAGCAGCTTGTGGTAGATAGGATTAGTTGCTGTCCTGGCTCGAGTTTACTCTCATCTTGACACAACCCACAGTTACCTGGGATGAGGAATGAAGTGTTGTCTCAACCCTATTGACCTGTGGCCTCTCTGTGAGGGATTATCCCAACTGATGGTGTGGCCCCGGGCAGTCCTGTCCCTGGCCAGGTGGTCAGGGCCGTATATAACAGTTACCGAGCATGAGCCAATGGGCAAGCCAGCAGCAGCATTCTGCCACGGTTTCTGCTGCAGTTTCTGCCCTGGCTTCCCTCAGCAATGGACTGTTACTTGGCAGGGTAAACCGAAAAACTGCCTCTTCTCCTAGGTCGCTTTCTGTCTTGGTGGTTGTCACAGCAACAGAAGAGCAAAGTAGAACAACTTGGAGTCTCTAAGTAGCCAAGGCTGGCCCTGGAGTCTCTATTTAGTCAAGGCTGTCTTGGAGTCTCTGTTGTGCCCGAATCTCGATACCCCAAAAGACCACCACCAGGAGTCGAGTCCGTTGCAAAACACATGAGGATCTTTTTATTACAAATTATTACAAGCTGCAGCTTGGGCTCACACCCCCACCACCGAAGCAGTGAGAGCCGAAAGCCTTGTGCTCAGGCTAGATTCTGGTCCCTCCCAGCATACCCAAAGCAAGGACGATTCCTGCCTGGCAACCATCCATTGGGCGAAATGCAAAAGGGATGTTGCATTTTGAATTGATTGGCTATAGGAAGGTGCCCCCCATTAATAATCTGGTGTCCCTCCCTAGGGGGATGGGCCAGTTTCCTAGCAACTCTATCTCTAGTGGGCAGGAAAAGAATGCAGTAAGGCTAGTTCTTCCCCTCAGGGCATTATGGCTGGACATTTCTCCACCCAGCTAGACTTAGTTCAGGCCTGTGCTTTACACTTTAAAATAACAGCCACTGATTTTTAATCTTTTGGTCTCACATCTCTATGTGGTTAAGGCTGGCCCTGGAGTCTCTATGGAGCCACAGCTGGCCCTGAACTCCTTTATCCCCTGAGCACTAGGACTACAGGCACCACACCTGACAATACAGGTTTATATCCTTAAGCACGAATGTGACTTGAATCATACGTCATTGGCTGAGTTACCATGGACTTCAGTTTTAGAAGGAAAAGAGGGCCCTGGTGATCTTGGCACAATACGGTTAATATTGCCATTAGATAGCCCCGGCCAGGTCTTAGATTGCCAGCAGAGGAGGCTGCCAAGTGAACCGGTTATTAGGAGCAGTCTGTTAGGCCACAGAGGAGGACTTTGCAGCCAGCCCTGAAGATACCTGATAAAACAGGGTCAGATGAAAGGGGAGGAGGTCCTCCCCTATCAGGGGACTTGGAAAGGGGCAGGGAGGAGACCAGGGAGGGAGTGTGGGGTTGGGGAGGGAATGAGGGAGCGGGATACAGCTGGGACACAGAGTTAACAAAATGTAACTAAAAAAAAAAAAAAAGAAAGCCACTGATGTGGGTGGGCAAGTTTGTTGATGAGTTTACCAGGCTTACTTCTATAGATGACAAGGGGCTGCTTCCAGAAAATGGGTGACCTGAAAGCAACCACCTCACCAAAAGTCGAGGCAGAAGTGGAGCCCCCTCTGCAGCTAACCTTCCACGCTCTAGATACTCTGATACCACCCCAGACCATACGACAATGTCCAGCTGGGGCAGAATTTCATGCACCGGGCAGGGGCGGTGGAGTTTTCGTGTTCTCTTGTGGGGGTGTTGATTCCACGCTTGGCCTTTCCTTGGTGGAGTCATAGTGTGTTAGCGCCACCTTGTGGTCGTGGGTGAGGCGTGACTTCTAACAATTTTCCACCTTCCTCACTGCCGGTTTAGCTTTCTGCGAACGCACACACCGTTTGTGGAAGCTTGCTTGGCCTCTCTTACTGAAATGAAAAGATGGTATTATTGTTAACAGAGTTAGAATTTATCTGCAACATGAAGTACTATTTCACTTTTGTGTGTGTGCATATGTGTGATGTGCTTGTGTCCATGTGGGCATTGAGTGCCACCGGGATCAGAGGACAACTCTGAGCGTCAGCTCTCTGCTTCCACTGTGTTGGTCCTGGGGATTGAACTCACGACAGGCTTGGCAGCAGGTGCCTGTACCCACTGAGCCATCTTGTTGCTGTCAGGTTTTGTTTGTTTGTGTTTAAAGTGAGAGGTCAAAGGAACATCAAAAGCGATTTTGACATTTAAACATTTAGCTTTTTTTTTTTCATTGAATTTAGTTCAAGCTGATACATGAAGTGTAAAAATTGCATATGTTGGGAGGTGGGGTACAGAGGAGATGTTTCAGTTTTGCCATTTGTTTGAGACAGGATAGTGCTGTGTAGCCCAGCCCGGCCTGGTGCTCACTGTATAACCCAGCCTGGCTTCAACCCCCCAGCAGTCGTATTGTTTCAGTCTTCCGTGTGCTGAAATCACAGGCCGTCACCGTCACGCTGGCTCTTGACAAATTTCAAGAACTAAATTCCTGGTGGTCAGTGGAGTTTAACGCAATCTTGTGTACGCAATGACAGCACTAACCGGCATTTATTTCTGGCATTGGTTGATTTAAAGAAGCTGCATACAGTCCGGTCCTTTAATCGTCTGTGCCATTTATTTGCCGTACTTTGTATGTGTGTGTGTGTGTGTGTGTGTGTGTGCTGCCTGCACATGTATGTTCTGTGTGCCTGGGCGTGCTGCTAGCCCGCTCCGCTGTATTCCCCCCGGCTTCTCACTGATCCTGGAACCAGGCCGGCCGCCGCCACACCCCAGCGATCCTCCGGTCTCTGATCCCCACTGTGCTGGGTGGCAGGGTCGCCTGCCACGCCCGACTTTTTCCTTGAAGGGTATGTGTCTTCACGCTTGCTCAGGAAGTGCTCTTATCCATGGAGCCCAGCCCAGCCTGCGTAATCAAACCTAACACTTATTTATTTATTTGCATGCCACAGTTTGTGTGGAGATCAGAGGACGGCCGGTGGGAGTCGGTTTTCTCCCTCTACCACGTGGGTCCCTGGGCTTGAACCCAGGTTGTCAGGCTTGGGGTCTAGCATCCATATTGCCTGCCAGGTCTCGGGTAATGCAGATGTCCTCGGAAGCTGAGCCAAAGATGAGTTATTTTCCTGGAGTGAGTGAGCGAGCGAGCGAGTGAGCACACAGCATGACAAATACCGGCGTATGGTCCGGGAGTTAGAGTTGAAAGTACACATGGTTATTTTTTTAATGTTCCTTGGGCATTTGATGCCACGCATCTCTACTTGACATTTGGATTAAGAAGCGCCTTTATATTTTAGTTTCAGTTCCCCGGTTCTCCATGAAATGAGCCATACAGTTGCCAATTCAGCCCTTGGTGTAATATTATTTTCAGACTTGCTGATTCAGACTTAGTAATAGGAAATAAATAGCCGTGTAGTCCAGTTTTTCCTGCGAGGGAGCGCACACAGGCTTTAGTGGTTGATGCATTCCCCCCCCCCCCTTGGGGAGGGGAGCAGAGGAGGTAATTTTTTTCTGTCTCCAGTGATTTTGTTTAGCTACTATAGAATGTGCTAGAATATGAATACATCACAATATCCTCTCCAACACAACAGACCGTGGCTAACACAGAACAAAAGGAGAAATGGAATCTGCAAATTACCAGAGCAGGAGCAAGGGCACAGGAAAATAACACTTTCCATACAAATTATAAAAGACAGTTACAATGAGGTTCCATTACTCTTCTCCCTAACTCAATTCTACGAAATAAACTCCTCACACATTGCCCTGGGAACTGTTAAGAATGCTTCTCTGAGACTGATACTCCAACCAAGGACCATGCATGGAGATAACCTAGAACCCCTGCACAGATGTAGCCCGTGGCAGCTCAGTCTCCAAGTGGATTACCTAGTAAGGGGAACAGGGGCTTTCTCTGACATGAACATGGCTGGCCCTTTGATTCCCCTCCCCCCAAAAGGGGTGGAGGTGGTCAGCCTTACCAGGCCACAGAGGAAGACAATGCAGCCAGTCCTGATGAGACTGATAGGCTAGGGTTGGATGAAAGGGGAGGAGGACCTCCCCTATCATTGGACTGGGTGAGAAGAGGGTGGGAGGGCGGGATTGGGAGGGGACTAGGGAGGGGGCTACACAGGGGATACAAAGTGAATAAATTGCAGGCAGCCTCAGGGGTTGACCAACTCGGCTGCCATCCCGACCCATCCCGTCCTCCGCTAGGAGTCAGTGCATCTTCGCATCTTCGAACTGCTGAAGCGGGTGTAGGAGCGGGTGCTGCAGAACCAGATCCGGGAACACGTCGTTGCCATCGAGGATGAAGACCTGAAGCATGACTGTGAATGAGGCCGGTGCCCGTGGCAGCTGAGCGGCTCCTAGGAACCTGAGCTTGGAGGCTCCGAGGGGAGAAGGGGCAGAGGAGTGTGTGGAGCCTGCAGAGCCCCCCCGCCCCGCCCCCGGAGAGCCCAGAGAAGGGCAGGCACGCTTTAAAAAGCATGGTGAACTCAGGAAGTTGGAGGGAAAGATGGCCAGACAGAACCAGGAACAGAGCCAGGGGCGCAGCGGAAACCATGTGGAAAAGCACGATCCATGCTCCCGCTCTCTATAAAAGGTAAGGCAGGCCAAGATTTCCCATTCTTTTCAAGCTTCCCGTTTGGTCTTTTGTTTAGTGCAGCTCTTCATCTCCTTTGGAAGTTGCAGGGTTAAATCACTGAGGTCTCTTCTGCTCCAACGTTCCTGCCTTGCTTCCCCTCTCAGGATTTGGTGGTTTCAAGGGGGAAACTGAGCTTGAATGGCAGTCACTGAACTTTAAAATGTCAGATGAATCTAACAGCTGATTGGATACAGCAGAAAGGAGCAAATTAACAAATTGAAAGGTAAAGAAATAGAGCAATAGAGGAATGAAGAGGCCGAATAATGAAAGATAAAAGAGATAGTGCAACATCTAACGCTGTAATTCCAGCCTTCGAAAAAGAGGAAGAGAGAAACCATGGATGGACACGCTCACTCTATATCTATCTATCTATCTACATTCCCAACACTCAGGAGACTGAGACAGGTGATTCTCTGAGTTCAAGGCCAGCCTGGTCTACAGAGTGAGCACCAGGAAGGACATTAGTGATAGGATTTCAGGACAGATATCAGTCAATTACACAAGAGTAAGTGATAGTCATTAAACAAAGAACACACACTCACATACACAGTTATTAAAGGTAGCATGGGCCAGTTGCTTTCCGTTTATCCTGGAGCCAAATGGAAGGAGCAATGTAGCCTTACATTCCAACCCTGAGTTGAACCAATTTCCCCGGTAAGAAAATTCCCCCAAATGACTCCAAATGGAGGCAAGAAGGATGAAGAGAAGGTAAATACACACAGAGAATATGTAGTTTGGATATATGTATTGTCCATGACACGCCCCCCCCCCACAACTGTCAGTCTGTTAACACAGAATGTTGTTCACAAGCACTTTTTACAAACAGAACTGACAATTGCCTATAAATCCGTGCTAGCTCTGTTTACGGTCACAGAGCATAGGTGTTCAAGGAAGTGAGGAAGGTATTAGTTCTAGCTTCTATCTGAAGTACAAATCCCGTGGGATAGTGTTACGGAATCAACTGGAAAGAAGCTACTTGCTTGTAATGGTCTCTGTCTCAGCTTAAACAGTGGTGCCTGAGAGCTAACTGTATAAAATCACGCATTAAACTACACAAACATGAGAATTACAAAAGCTCTGCACAAAAGAACAAAAATTACACACATACACAAAAGATTTATCAAGATGTGTGTGTGTGTGTGTGTGTGTGTGTGTGTGTGTGTGTGTGTGCAGTATCTGTGGAGGCCAGAAGAGGGAGCTAGAGTTAAAGGTAGTGGTGAGCTGTGTGAGGTGGATGCTGGGAACTGGACTCTGGAACAGCAAGTGCTCTTAACATGGAACCATCATCTTTCTTTCTTTCTTTCTTTCTTTCTTTCTTTCTTTCTTTCTTTCTTTC
>NW_026595392.1:0-4520 GCF_907164565.1 Psammomys obesus | reverse complement strand
GAAGAAGAAGAAGAAGAAGAAGAAGAAGAAGAAGAAGAAGAAGAAGAGGAAGAGGAAGAAACAAATCCAAAAAAATGCATAAAACAAAAAGCAGAGAAAAGGAAATTTTATTATTATTGCTATGTGAAAAAAATCCCAGCCCAGATTGCCTGGCTGTTTGTATCTGACTTGTCGGCCTGCATAGGAGCCAGTCCTGTCACTTCTGATTAGCCCCTCTTCCAAAGGGGAGACTTCCAAATGTTAACTTTTTCTTTTTGAAAATATAAATAATTACTATTTTGAAAAAAAAAAAAAACAGACACTGATGAAATCCAAAGAATCATTAGGTATTACTTCAAAAGCCTGTATGCCACATAATTGGAAAATCTAAATGAAATGGATTCTTTTCTTGATAGGTAGCACTTACCAATTTTAAATCAAGATCAGGTAAACAATTTAAATAGTTCTATAATCCCTAAGGAAATAGAAGTAGTCATTAAACATATCCCAACAAAAAAAAAAAAAAAAAAAAAAAAAAGCCCAAGGACAGATGGTTTTAGCACAGAAATCTAGAGCTAATACTAATACTCCTCAAACTATTCCACAAAATAGAAGCAGAGGAAACATTGCCAAATTCATTCTATGGTGCCACAATCACCCTGATACCTAAACCACACAAAGACCCAACCAAGAAAAAATTTCAAACCAACTTCCCTTATGAACCTTGATGCAAAAACACACAATGAAATACCTGCAAACCAAATCAGAGAACACATCAAATACATCATCCACCATGATCAAGTAGATTTCATCCCAGGGACACAGGGATTGTTCAATATATGAAAATTCCTCAATGTAATTCGTCATACAAACAAACTAAAATAAAAAGAAACCACATGACCATTTCATTGGATGCCAAAAAAAAAAAAAAAAAAGCATTTGACAAAATCCAACACCCGTTCATGTTTAAAGTTTGGAGAAATCAGGTATTCAAGGTGCGTCTATAAACACAACAAAGGCAATATAAAGCAAGCCAATAGCCAACATCAAGTTAAATGGAGAGAAACAGCACTTTCACTGAAATCAGGGACAAAACAAAGCTGCTTACTCTCTCCATATCTCTTCAGTATAGTACTTGAAATCTTAGCTAGAGTGATAACACAACTAAAGAAGATCAAGGGAATGAAAAATGGAAAGGAAGAAGTCAAAGAATCACTATAGGCAGATGATATGGTAGTATACATAAGTGAACCCAAAAAAATCTACCAGTGAACTCCTACAGCTGATAAACACCTTAAACAAAGTGGTTAGATACAACATTAACATTACCTAAAAAAAAAAATCAATAGCCCTCTTGTATATAAGTGACAAACTGGCTAATAAAGATATTAGAGAAACAAGACCCTTCACAATAGATACGAATAATGTAAAGTATCTTGGTGTAACTCTAACCAAGCAAGTAAAAGAACTACATGACAAGAACTTTGTGTCTCTGAAAAAAAGAAATTGAAGATATCAGAAGATGGAAAGATGCCCAATGCTCTTGGCTTGGTAGGATTAACATAGTAAAAATGGCCATTCTACCAAAAACAATCTACAGATTCAATGCAATTACTATCAAAATATCAAAATAATTCTTTACAGACCTTGAAAGAACAATTCTAAACTTTACATGGAAAAACAAAAACAAAAACAAAACCCAGAATAGCTAAAACAATCCTGTATGATAAAAGAGAATCACCACCCTTGATTTCAATCTTTACTACAGAACAACAGTGACAAAAATTGCATGGTACTGATATAGAAAAAGACCAATAGATCAATAAAAGTGAATTGAAGACCCAAAAACAAACTCACTGACCTATGGATATTTGATTTTTGACAAAGAAACAAAACCATACAATGGAAAAATGATAGGCTCTTCAGCAAATAGTGCTGGTCTAACTGAATGTCTACATGTAGAAAAATGCAAATAGATCCATATTTATCACCCTGCACAAAACTGAAGTCCAAGTGGATTGAAGACCTCAATATAAAACCAGACACACTAAATCTACTAGAAGAGAAAGTGGGGGAAAGCTTTGAACTCATTGGCACAGGAGACAACATCCTGAACAGCTCAGGCACTAAGAGCAACAATTAATATATGGGACCTCACGAAACTGAAAAGCTGTGTAAAGCAAAGGACCTTGTCAACAGAACAAAACTCAGCATACAGACTGGGAAAAGATCTTTACCAACAATACATCTTTCAAAAGGCTAATATCCAAAATATATAAAGAATTCAAGAAATTAAATACCAACAAACCAAATAACCCAATTAAAATGAGGTACAGAATTCTCAACAAAGGACTCTTGAATGGCTTAGAAGCACTTAAAGAAATGCTCAAAGTCAGTAGTCATCAGGGAAACACAAATCAAAATGACTCTGAGATTCCATATTACACCTGTCAGAATGGCTAAGATCAAAAACTCAAGTGACAGCACTTGCTGGAGAGGATGCAGAGGAAGGGGAACCCTCCTCCATTGCTGGTGAGCGTGCAAACTTGTACTCTGGAAATCAATCTGGAGGTTTCTTAGAAAATTGAGAGTAGCTCTATCTCAAGACCCAGCTATATCACTCCTGGGCAGAGACTGAAAATATGTTCTACCACACAACAAGGATATTTGCTCAGCTATGTTCATAGGAGCTTTATTCATACTAGCCAAAAACTGGAATCAACCCAAATGTCCCTCAACTGAAGAACAGATAATTAAATTGTGGCACATTCACACAATGAAATATTATTCAGCTACTAAAAACAAGGACATCATGAAATTTTCCAGCAAATTGATAGAACTAGAAAAGATCATCCTGAATGAGGTAACCTAGATCCAGAAAGAGAGACTGGTATGTACTCACTTATACGCAGATATTAGCCATATAGTACAGGATAACCATACTGCAATTTACAAACCCCAAGAAGCTAAGTAACAAGGAGGGCACAAAGGAGGATGCTTCAATCTAACTGGCAAGGAAAAATAGAATAGACAGAGGAAGTGTGTGAAGAGAAAGAACAAGATAGGAGAGGGAGTGCTGAGAGAAATGAGAGTGGGGATTAGATGTGAAAATCAGGGAGGACATTGGTCTTGCAGAAAGAGAAAACATTGGTGGGGGCACCTCTGAGACAAGCTGGAGATCCTACGACAGGATAGGCTCCTTGGAGGAAATGGGGGTGACTCTAGCTGAGACCCCTAATAGTGGGGTCGTATAGTCTAAAGAGAGGCTACCCTCTAACTAGACAGAACTCCTAATAGAGGGAGGGGAACACCAACCCAGCCACAAAAACTTCGACCCAAAATTTAGAAAAAGAGCAGAGATTGAAGGAATATCCAACCAATGCCTGGCCACAACATGGAAGAGAGACAATCCATGACAGTATTAATGACATTCTGCTATGTCTGCAGTTTGGAGCCTAACAGAGCTGCCCTCTGAGAGGCTACACTTAGCAATGGATAGAAAGAGATGCTGACACCTACAGCTGAACATTGGGGGAAGGAAAGGAAGCCTTGTGGAAGAGTAAGGGGAAGTATAGAAGGATCCAGAGGGGACAGAAGCTCCGCAAAAGACCAACAGAGCCAACTAACCTGGGGTCGGAGCTGGGGGGGTCTTTCAGAGACTGAAGCACCAACCAAGGATCATGTATGCACTGGACCTTAGGACCCCTACACATATGTACCTGATGGGTATATTGGTCTTCATATGGGTTCCCTAGTAAGGGGAACAAGGACAAGGACTGTCTCTGGCAAGGACTCTGTTGGGTATGTTTGTTTGTTTGTTTGTTTGTTTGTTTGTTTGTTTGTTGTATTTTAAAACAACTTCCCCCTAGTGGGTCTGCCTTTCCAGGACACCGTGGAAGAGAATGTGCTCAGTCCTGATGTGCTGGGATAGGTAAGGAGGTTAGGGTTCCCCTCTTCTGAGGGATAGAGGAAGAGGGCTGGGGAAATAGGGAGGGAGGGTGGGACAGTGAGGAGAGAAGAGAAGGGGCTGTGATTGAGATGTAAAGAAAGGAATAAACAAATAAATTTAAATTTAAAAAAAATAGAAGGAATGGGTGAAGGCTATGGAGATAGCTCAGTTACTACAGTATCTACTACCCTCTACTACAAGACTTGAATTTGGATCCTCAGCATCGTGCTGACATTTGCCTATAACCTCAGTGTTAGAAGACAGAGACAGGAAAATCTCTGGAGCTCACCTACCAGCCACTGTAGCCAAATTGGTGAGCTGCAAGTTCAGTGAGAGATATCATGTCTTAAAAAAATAAAAAGTGGAAAGTAACTGAGGAAGACACAAAATATCAGGGTCTGGCCTCCACTTGCACATACATGCACATGCATGCAACACATGAGCACATTTACAGAGAGAGTGTGTGTGTAAGAGAGAGTGTGTTTGTGTGGGTGTGAGAGAGAAAGGGAAAGAAGGAAGGAAAGAAAGAAGGGAGGGAGGGAGGGAGGAAGGAAGGAAGGAAGGAAGGAAGGAAGGAAGGAAGGAAGGAAGG